>NW_028318055.1:2442500-2637500 GCF_062004578.1 Staurois parvus | reverse complement strand
TGATTTTAATTTAGAATCATTCATTACAACATTGGTAACATAATCATACAGAACAGTGTATTAATCTCAGACAGCAATGCAATCACTTGGGTACCATCCCTGCAATTGGTATAGTAAAATCATCTTTCTTCTTCATCCATTTGTTCAACTGTCCTGACCAACTGTCATTTGCTTGCTACTTGCTATGCTGAAAACAGGCGTATTTCACATTAAGCTTTTACTAACAATGTAGCCAAGTACTTTTTTTCTTTTTTACAAGGAGAATATTTAACAGTTTTTTCAGTGTGCAGGCATGTTAATTTGACAGTTGGTGGTATGATGGAAATTAATATATAGTGGGTTTTATATTTGCATTCACTATGTTAGAAACTAGAGATGAGCGAATCGAACTTGGCGAAGTGGAATTCGTTTCGAATATTAGGAAAAATTTGATTCGCATCGAATCCGAAAATTAGCAAACTTCGGATGCACGAATCAAATTTTTCCCGATCGGCCGATTTTCATCCCTTCTACAGCCGGCAAAAAGTGTCCCTGCAGAGAGCTCCGCTATTTCTGACAGTTCTCTGACAGTTCCTTCACATTTACAGCGGTTGAAACATTGTATCTATTTGTTTCCATTTAGGATACAGATGTTTTTATTCAGAAACAAATAGATACAATGTTTCAACCGCTGTAAATGTGAAGGAACTGTCAGAGAACTGTCAGAAATAGCGGAGCTCTCTGCAGATACACTTTTTGCTGTACTGGAATTCTTCTTATTTTCATTCTTCTTCTTATTATTATTATTATTTTCATTCTTCTTCTTATTCTTATTTTCATTCTTCTTTTCATTCTTCTTCTCCTGCTTCTTTTCATTCTTCTTCTCCTTCTTCTTCTCCTTCTTCTTTCCATTCTTCTTCTTCTTCTTCTTATTTTCCTTCTTCTTCTTCTTCTTCTTATTTTCATTCTTCTTCTTCTTCTTATTTTCATTCTTCTTCTTCTTCTTATTTTCATTCTTCTTCTCCTTCTTCTTCTCCTTCTTCTTTTCATTCTTCTTCTCCTTCTTCTTTTCATTCTTCTTCTCCTTCTTCTTCTCCTTCTTCTTTTCATTCTTCTTCTCCTTCTTCTTTTCCTTCTTCTTCTCCTTCTCTTCTCCTTCTTCTTCTCCTTCTTCTTCTCCTTCTTCTTTTCATTCTTCTTCTGCTTCTTATTTTCATTCTTCTTATTATTATTATTTTCATTCTTCTTCTTCTTTTTATTTTCCTTCCTCTTCTTCTTCTTCTTCTTCTTCTTATTTTCCTTCTTCTTATTATTTTCCTTCTTCTTCTTATTATTATTATTATTATTTTCCTTCTTCTTATTCTTCTTCTTATTTTCCTTCTTCTTATTATTTTCCTTCGTCTTCTTCTTATTTTCCTTCCTCTTCTTCTTCTTCTTCTTCTTCTTCTTCTTCTTATTTTCCTTCTTCTTCTTCTTCTTCTTCTTCATCCTCATCTTCTTCTTCTTCTTCTTCTTCATCCTCATCTTCTTCTTCTTCTTCATCCTCATCCTCTTCTTCTTCTTCCTCATCCTCATCTTCTTCTTCTTCTTCTTCTTCATCTTCTTCTTCTTCTTCATTTTCTTCTTCTTCTTCATCTTCTTCTTCTTCTTCTTCATCTTCTTCTTCTTCATCTTCTTCTTCTTCTTCATCTTCTCCTTCTTCATCATCTTCTTCTTCATCATCTTCTTCTTCATCATCTTCTTCATCATCATCTTCTTCATCATCTTCTTCTTCATCCTCATCTTCTTCTTCTTCTTCATCCTCATCTTCTTATTCTTCTTCTTCTTCATCCTCATCTTCTTCTTCTTCTTCCTCTTCTTCTTCTTCTTCTTCTTCTTCTTCCTCTTCTTCCTCTTCTTCTTCTTCTTCTTCTTCTTCTTCATCTTCTTCATCTTCTTCTTCTTCATCATCCTCTTCTTCATCATCTTCTTCTTCATCATCTTCTTCATCATCTGCTTCTTCATCATCTTCTTCTTCATCATCTTCTTCTTCATCATCTTCATCATCATCTTCTTCATCATCTTCTTCTTCTTCTTCTTCATCTTCTTCTTCTTCTTCATCTTCTTCTTCATCTTCTTCTTCATCTTCTTCTTCTTCTTCTTCATCTTCTTCTTCATCTTCTTCGTCGTGCCCCGTGACTGCCCAAATGAGTGAAGTGTGCGGTGATTCTAAGATGGACGGCACTCATCTGCATGTCATACTGACTGACAGTATTATTTCTCTTCCCCAGCAGACTCCAAGGGCATTTAAATTAAAGGTACAGTGTTCTGCACTAATATAAAGGCTCTCTGAAGCCTAGAAACCCTTTTAATAAGTTAAATTCGCAGCGAATAAATTCGCATCGAATCAAATTTATTCCGCAAATTCGGCGAATCAGCCGAATCGAATTTTTGAATAATTCGCTCATCTCTATTAGAAACCTTAAATCAAAGGCAATGAAATTGCATTTGTAACCATCAGCTACATATTGTTTTACCTTCATGGTCACTCACACACACACCCCAAAAATTGTAAACCTTTGTATCGCCTGCTTATTATACACATCTTACCCTTTTAAATCATTTGTTTCTTGACAAGGCCTGTATACAGCATATATGAGACACGGGGCTCCATTCACAAAATGTTGTGTCCTTAACATACCCGCTGACAGCTGAATGTAAAGAAAAGAGTTTTTGGCATTTAAAGATTGCTGAAAAAATGATGTGGGCTCTCTCCCCCAGTCCATACCAGGCCCTTTGGGTTTGCTATGGATTTTAAGGGGAACCCCACACTAAATAATGTTTTAAAAATGGCGTGGGGTCCCCCCCAAAATCCATACCAGACCCTTATTCAAGCATGCAGCCTGGCAGGTCAGAAAAGGGGGGGGGGGGGTGAGCCAGCACCACTTCCTTAATCATACCCAGCCACATGCCCTCAACATGGGGGTACTTTAGGGTGAGGGGCTCCCCCCAAAACAGCTTTTCCCCATGTTGATGAGGACAAGTGCCTCAACCCCTGGCCAGTGGTTATGGGTGTCTGCAGGCAGGTGGCTTATTTTGTAGATGCACTATCAATCACGATGAACCCTGGCTGCTGAGAGCTCCACACCCCATGAGGACTCCTCCCAAGTGACAGCTCTGCCACCTCCCTCCGCTAAATAAACTAAAGGGGAGGGCCACCCGGTGATGTCAATAGCAGAATGATGGCCGAGCGATCTGGGTGGGCGTCATATGACATCCTTCCCGGATTGCATGTTGCATGTGCCTGCAGGGCCGCTCTGTGGCAAAGTCTATCACTGGCTGTGTACCTCAGACACAGCCAATGAGAGATCTGTGTACTGACCCATTGCCTGCACCAATCACAGCAGGTCACATGACAATTGTAAACAATGGATGGTTTCCTTTCATGCCATGCATTGTATACAATTGTGTCACTAGCTGTGAGTGATCACATGTACATACTGGGCCAATCACAGCCCATCTTTGTCATGTGATTAGCCATGGCCAATCACAGCTAATTACAACAAAAAAAACTGAATGAATCGATTTAATTCAGTTAATCTCCCTGGAGGTATTCCTGAGTGTAACTCGGGGTAACGTTTCAGCACCACAAGCGGTAACCCCCCCGAGCTACACTCGGGAATACCCTGCAGCGTTGCTCCGGGATCCCTTCTGCACTTACCTTGTCCTTCGCTCCCGCAATGTCCCCCCTGCAATGTCCCCGGCCATCTCCTCCAGCCGATGCCGGCATCCATCTTCCGGGTTCTGTTCCCTGCGACGTCAGGACATATGGGGACGTAACCGGCGAGAATCACCAATGACCAATCACAGCAGGTCACATGACAGTTGTATACAATGGATGGCTTCATTCATGCCATCCATTGTATACTAGTGTCTAGCTGTGAATGGTCACAGCGATCACATGCACATGTCATGTGATTATCTGTGGCCAAATCACAGCTAAGCACAAAAAAAAAACAAAAAACCCTGAATGAATCGATGTCATTCAGGTAAATGCTTGCTTATAGCAAAGTAATTCTTTGCTATAAGCAAATTGTGTAAAAAAAAAAAAAAATACTGATCACTTCCCCAAAGTAGCACAATGTTACTATGGTACCATTGTACTACTTTGGACATATTGAAATATGAAAAAAAAATCTTAAAAAAAAGAAAAAATTGTAATAAAAAATAATAAAAAAAAAAAAAATATATATATATTTTTTTTCATACTGTCACCAGTCAGTGTCCCTGATCACCGCCATGCCAGTTATATGATGACGCTGTACTGCACTGGTGAAAGTATGTAAAAAAAAATAGTGAAACTAATTTTTTTAATTTTATTATTTTCCGAAAAATTATGACAAAAAAATACAACTTCAAAAACTCGCCATTCCTCTTATGAAGTACGTCGGACTGTCTACTCTGCAAAACGGGGTCATTTGGGGGATATCTGTACTGTCCTGACATTTGGGGGATATCTGTACTGTCCTGACATTTGGGGGATATCTGTACTGTTCTGACATTTGGGGGATATCTGTACTGTTCTGACATTTGGGGGATATCTGTACCGTCCTGACATTTGGGGGATATCTGTACTGTCCTGACATTTGGGGGATATCTGTACTGTCCTGACATTTGGGGGATATCTGTACTGTCCTGACATTTGGGGGATATCTGTACTGTTCTGACATTTGGGGGATATCTGTACTGTCCTGACATTTGGGGGATATCTGTACTGTTCTGACATTTAGGGGATATCTGTACTGTCCTGACATTTGGGGGATATCTGTACTGTCCTGACATTTGGGGGATATCTGTACTATCCTGACATTTGGGGGATATCTGTACTGTCCTGACATTTGGGTTATATCTGTACTGTCCTGACATTTGGGGGATATCTATACTGTCCTGACATTTGGGGGATATCTGTACCGTCCTGACATTTGGGGGATATCTGTACCATCCTGACATTTGGGGGATATCTGTACTGTCCTGACATTTGGGGGATATCTGTACTGTCCTGACATTTGGGGGATATCTGTACCGTCCTGACATTTGGGGGATATCTGTACTGTCCTGACATTTGGGGGATATCTGTACTGTCCTGACATTTGGGGGATATCTGTACCGTCCTGACATTTGGGGGATATCTGTACCATCCTGACATTTGGGGGATATCTGTACTGTCCTGACATTTGGGGGATTCTGTACCGTCCTGACATTTGGGGGATATCTGTACCGTCCTGACATTTGGGGGATATCTGTACTATTCTGACATTTGGGGGATATCTGTACTATTCTGACATTTGGGGGATATCTGGACTGTTCTGACATTCTTGGACCTCAAGAAATTAGATTGGCTGTCAGTACTTCAGGATTGATCAATTTTCAGATCTATACCATAGTTTGTGAACTCTATAACTTTCCTACAAACTAAATAATACATCCTAATTTGGGTTATTTTCACCAAAGACATGTAGCAGAATACATCTCGGCCTAAATTTATGAAGAACAATTATTTATTTGCAAACTTTTATAACAGAAACAAAGAAAAACGTGTTTTTTTTCAAAATTTTCGGTCTTTTTTTGTTAATTTAGCAAAAAATAAAAACCCCGGCGGTGATTAAATACCACCAAAAGAAAGCTCTAGTTGTGTGAAGAAAATGATAAAGTTTTAGTTTGGGTACAATGTTGTATGACCGCGCAATTATCATTCAAAGTGTGAGAGCGCTGAAACGTGAAAACTGGCCTGGGCAGGAAGGGGGAAAATTGCCCGGTATTGAATTGGTTAAAGTAACATGCAGTGCTCAGCAGCCACAACTTACATGTGAACATACAAGACATAAATAAAAACAATGTCAAATAAGGATGTCCAGATGTCAAAATGCGGTACATGTGTATATTTATCTTGCGAAAGCCCAGCCCAAGATTGGGTGTATTGAAGTTATCAATTGATCAGAATTAGAGCTCCACAAGTTCTATATGCATACACATATACACCCCGGGGCCCATACAGATTATCAGGTGGGTGCATGGACGGTTATGATACAGGAAGGTAGATATCTTAGAATAGGTGACCATCCGAAAACAATAGCCTGTGATATAATGTAACACACAGGTCAATGAGGGGTAAACCCCACAGTTTGTGTCAACCAGGAGTTGTATGATTCCAAGTATGATGCAAAGAGTGGTTAGCCCATTGGTACAGGAATATATGTCCGTGAAGTGGTGATATAGATATTCACTCTAGACATACTATAAATGAAACTGTGTGTTTTCAATGGTCGACCTCCTTTTGTAACTTAGAGAGCTTGCAGCAACTTTGTTTTCTTTGTTACACCAATACTTTTTAATTCTGAAATGTTGTAATAAGTATACCACTTAGTTATTGGACTAGAACAATGGTCTCCAAACTACGGCCCGGGAGCCAGATGCAGCCCTTTGAGCCCTTGGGGCACTATTTCATCCTCTGATACCAACAATGGGGCTTAATTCCCCCTCCAGACACCAATGACGGGGCACAATTCCTTCCAATGACACCAACAATGGAGCCTAACGACACCAACAATGGGTACAATTCCTCCAGCTGACACTAATTATGGGGCATTGTTTTCTCCCACTGACATGGGGACCTTTTCTACTCCCCTGTTCTACTGCTCCCCTAAGGTTTGAAGGACAATAAACTGGCCCTTTGTTTAGAAAGTTTGGAGACCCCTGGACTAGAAAATGGTTTCTTTAATGATTAAATGTCATGGTAAAGCATGAAGCAATTTATTTCCATGATTGTATGAACTGATTTAGACTTTTACAATTTCTTCTGTTGGATTTACTTTAGTCTGTACTCTTTTACTGCTGAATCACTAGTGACTTATGATTTATAATTAGATAAAGTTTAGGGTGACCCTAAGAGTCATAATAGTGTATTGATATAGTATACACAGCACTGATAAATGTATTACAAGAACATCTGAGTCAACACAAGAGTCTGAACCTCACCACAGTGATAGATTCTTTATTGTGGCCCAATGACATTATAGGAGTTCTATTAGATGTTAGAATATTTTTTATGACTTTTGTAGTGGAAAGCCAATTTATGTAGCTTTTCATTGTTACCCAATACAGACTTTCAGAAGAGGACTGATTCCAAACTACACGGGTCAGAGCAAGTATTTAAAGCAGATGATGAAGTAATGTCACGAGAATGTGGAACATGCATAAGTGTATCATCATGTCAAATCCACACATAGAGAGCCCAGACTCGATGTGAAGCATTCGCGAAAGGCAAGCTTCCAGTTGGAGAGTCCTCTTGGGAAAACAATGAGATAAATAGTAATAAACATCACATTTTGATTAAAATAGAACAGAGCAGATAGTTTCTTACATAAATTACAAGTTTTCAAAAAAGTAAACAATACACATGCAGTCATGATAAAATAGCTTCCTGAGCTGGGTGGAAAACAATACAATTCAGAAAATTGCTGAAGATCATATTTCAGTTTTGAAGACAATTTCCTGTGCCCTTAAATCTATCTGAAGAACTTCAAAATAAACTGAATTGCACTGAGTAGCCACCACTAACAAAACATAATGTGACGTCATATACGGTGTAGCAAGAAATCCAGTATACTTTTGATTACTCTAAAGATCTAGAAGAACTTTGTTCTGTTTACACTATCAAATGGTGCTTAATTCCAGCATGATGTAGAACATATGATCCATGTGGAAGAAGAAGAAAACTTTAGGCACACCACAAGCACATCTACAAATGTCCACTTCTATAATGGGGAGAAATCCCTGGTTCTGTGAGGTGGCCTCCAAACTGTGATTTAGATTTAAAAAAGAAAATGAGCAGAATGAAGAAACAAGAAGAAACTGCATTTTAGTGGGTTTTTTTGTCTCATATCATATCAAATGGTTGTATCAGGGGATTAGAAAGGCTTTTTCACTTACAGCTGTGAAGTTGCTCAAAACCAATAAAAGCCAGCAACTAATGCATGTGGAGAAAATGGGGAATATTCACTTTAATTATCCGATCGTGTTCACATGAAATTTGTAAACAGGTTTTTGCTTTTCGAATGCAAAAAAGAGTGAGTGGTCTGGCTTAAAGTTGATTATAATTGAGAGTCATAACAGTATCACACTATTAGTTTTTTTCCTCCTGGAATCCGGTGGAGTTGGCGAGGGGAGCAATTGGAGGAATATCCATATCTTTGAGGTGGCAATAGTTGGAGGCTACAAAGGGGGTCCAGGAGCCCTAATTAATCCTGAAAGGCATCATCGCCAAAATACGCGCGTCCTAACCCCAGAAACCACTAAACAGCTCACCCACTCCCTCATCATATCACGACTCGACTACTGCAACTCCCTCCTCACTGGCCTGCCTCGCCGCTGGCTATCCCCGCTTCAGTCCATCCTGAATACGGCTGCCAGACTCATTCACTCATTCTGTTTCCGCCACCCCCCTCTGCCAATCCCTCCACTGGCTTCCAATTGCGCAACGGATCAAATTCAAAATCCTAACATTGACGTACAAAGCCGTCCACCATACTGCCCCGAACTACATCACTGACCTAATATCCAAGTACCGCCCAACACGCACACTCCGCTCCTCACAAGACCTCCTTCTCTCTAGTTCCCTGGTCTCCTCCTCCCATGCCCGCCTCCAGGACTTCTCCAGGGTGTCACCCATCCTCTGGAACTCCCTGTCCCAACCCATCAGATTATCACCTACTCTCCTCTGCTTTAGGGGCACCCTGAAAACCCATCTCTTCGGGGAAGCCTACCCCACCCCCTGCTAACTTGCCAACCTCCTCCACTCTTCCCACCACTCCATCCCCCACAGCTATCTCCTCCTGTGCCACCATCCCCTCCCTCCTAGATTGTAAGCTCGAAAAAGCAGGGCCCTCGAACCCCTCATGTTTTGCATTGTATTGGTATTGTTCTGTCACATGTTCTGTCCCCCTTTGTAATGTACAGCGCTGAGCGAACTATTGGCGCTTTATAAATACTGTATAATAATACTCACCAAATATCTGGTGAGTGCCGTTCATGTTGGTTTTGCACTGGTGGATGGTGGAAGGATCACTATTGGCACTGAAGATTCTTAATGAATTTTTTGTGTGGGGCACTGGACCTTTTTTTTGTATATGTCACTGGACTTTTTGTATTAATATATACAGTGGGAATCGAAAGTTTGGGCACCCCAGCTATTTTTTTGTCTTCTGTTATTTTGAAAGTGTAAATGATGGAAATAAAATCTAACTTTTGTTGCCATATTATAAGAATGTCTAATCTGTAATTTGATGCCTTTTGGAGATTTTTCCATCTTTCCTTGGCTTCTTTATGCACATTAATGCAAATTTTTTTGCTGGGGTGCCCAAATTTTTGTGACACCTAAATTGCAATATTCTTTATTAATATTATTTAATGAATAAGTTATTTATCATTGTTCACATATATTGATTGGTGTGAGGTAGTTTGTGTTTTGCGCTGTTTTTTAAGTTGATAATTTTGAGGTATTTGCTTTTCGCATGGTTGGATAATTGAAATGAATCTTCACACAATATATTATGGGAACAATATTAACTTCTTTCATAAATCAGAGTGATGAACAAATGTGCTTGTGTTTGATTATGAAGGCAATTTGTCAGACTTATTGTAAATTTTGGAAACTTAAAGTGAAACTTTCGTCAGGAAATTAGGTCCTGTTAAACCATTTTGCAAGTACAGCTATGTAAAACATTAAAAATAGGTGCCTACATTTAAAATCCAGTAATACACTGCCTCACCCTACTCTGCACATGCTCAGGTGCTCTCTATTTTTCTGCACTGTGCTGAAAATGTAGTGTCCAATCTGTAGACAGCCTAAAGATTTACTGCTGCTCAGAGTTCTGGGCTTCAGAAATATGGCAGCCTCCAGCAATAAGAAACAGGGACATTGCTGGAGGCACTTTACAGCACTAATTTTGGTAGCACAATATTTAATGTGGAATGAATTTTACTTGCTAAAGAACATTGTTTTTTTATCAAGTTGTTATGGGTAAAGTTCTGCTTTAATCTGAACACATCAAAGTAAAGGGGAGCTGGACATCCTGATGTACCGTTGCAAAAAATAAGGAATTTAAAAAGTAGTGTTCAGTAGAAGAGGGTCTGTTATGATCCACCTGGTGGTACCTCTGGCAGTCCACTGGACAGGATTTCCCAGAGCGTGGAGTCTAAGTCCCGGTCTGCGTATTCACCAGGGCCCCTGATGGTGGGGATGGACTTGAAGCAGACCAGGACCAGGTCACGACCTCTGAGCACTCCTACCCGTGGCAGAGGGGTCCACAGGGGATGAATACAGGGGGAGAGCCTGATGTGAAGAGGCCGGCTGGCCCAGGCAGGATGGATGGATGGATGGATCGTAGTCAGACAGGCCAGTAGTTACCGTGGGAGCAGCGAGGTACAGTATCGGCAGGTAGAGGATAGTCGGGTCACACGCAGGGTCAGTACCAGGATAGTCAATCCGAAGAGAGGTCAGACAAGCCAGGGGTCAGGATAGGAGAAGGCAGCGTAGTCAGGGCAATCCAGGTCAGCAATCAGGTAACAAAATGCAGAATACAGGAACACAGGAAGACCTCACGGCAATTTGTGACAGCGCAGGGCATCTTTAAATACCGCGCCCTGCGCTGTCATTGGTTGCCCAGCGTGTACTCGCGGCGCCTAGTGCGCATGCGCTAGTCTCCTTCAGCCGCGGACGGCCGGGACCTAGTGCTCGTATCCCGGCGCAAGCCGCCGAGACTGCGCATGCACTGGACCAGACGCCACGGCGGACCCTGACAGGGTCTTCTGTTTCATGTGACTTCAAGGGTGACATTGGGAAAACACCAATCCTTTCACTTGCCTGCATGGGGTATACATTTAAGCTGTATGTGTTATTACAGAACAGTATGATTCTAATGCAGCACAAGCAACATCGCATACTGGCATCTCAGAATCTCCAAGTGTAATACATTCTTTACTGTTATATTATTACTTACATCAGCAGCACCCCAGTCTGATTATTTTTTATAACTAGGAAAAATATAGCTTTTTCATGTAGTTGGGGAGGAGACATCTGATTTTTTTTAACCACCTTTACCGTGGTTATTATCAGGCATAGATGAATCAGAGTAACTTGCGAGCCACAGGTGTGATAATTACTAGAGGATCACAAACATGAAACGCATAACTACAACTGTGTTGGAAATATCTACAAATATATGTTGCGCTCCTAAATACTTCTCAATAAATAATCATTAAATTATTACCATTAAATTAATTCAAATTTTGATACAAATAGCTAATAAAAGTGTATGAATACCAAAAAATATTTAAATAGATAGTTTCAACTAATCAATCTCCTCCAAATTTTATCAGGCAGCCACAACGGTTCTAAAAGCTATAGGAAATCATACTTTTTAAAAAATAAATATTGCTAAAGCCCTCAGGTTTGTAGAAAGTAGCCGGCAGCACAACAGTTTATTAGTATATTAGGGGCATTCAAGTCAAAATGGGACTTTTCATTTTACAGGTATAAAAAAGGACGGTATCGTGGTGGGACTACACGCAGTAGTAAGTGGCAAGTGTGCCTTATTACTGATAGGTGGAGCACATGTTGTGAGCCAGTCCAGAGACCGTTAATCAAGATGGCAGACAACAGTGTTAGCGCGTGCGTGGAGCAGCGTGTGGTGATGAAGATTCTTGTGATCAAAGGCATGAAACCCGTGGATGTCTGCAGAAGACTTCATGCACAGTACGGTGATGAGACACTCAGCTGCAGGAAGACACTTGAATAGTGTAAACTTTCCAAAGAAGGCTGTCCATCCATCAGTAACAAGCCGTGGTGGTTCCCTGCCGCCAGCAGTCATTGCTGAGAACATTCAGCCTGTGGAATGCCTTAACCTGGATAATCGATGCATAACGTGTAATGAACACAATGATGACAAAGTGAAGCCGGCTGTCCTAGGATGGTTCAGGCATACTGACAAATCTTTCTATGCCAAAACTTTCCATGCATTAGTCAAATGTAGCAGGGGAGTATGTTGAAAAATAAATGCAGTTTCCACTCCTTGAAGTTTGTTATTTCATTATAAACTCATAAGTCCCAGTTTGACTTGAACTCCCCTCGTAGTTGGTGTGCTTTTCTATTGTGCTAACATACTGCAAGTTTCATGAAGGGGATGGCATAAGTTCAGAGCCACAATCCCACAATCCCTGAACCTCCTCTCTCATGACCACATCCTCCCAAAGTATTCAAAATATAATTGTGTTTGGTTGAAATTTTCTAGCTTCAGAGCAGTGAACAAGTACTTGTATAGGCAGAAAACTTAAAAAGTTCTGAATTGGTGAAGTTTTTAATGTATCAGCTGCCAACAGCATTGTTGTGGTCTAAAGCCTTCACTTGCAGTCTATCAGCTGTGGTAAAAGTAACAGCCCTTTGCGTGTCATTTGGCGATGAATAGGACTATACATTAACCACTTCCCGTCTGGCCGTTGTATATAAACGGCCGGACGGTGGCACTGCAGGGTCGGGTGGCCGTTTATAAACGGCCTCCCTGGAACCTTGTTTGTGCGCGCTCCCTGGGAGCGCGCAGCACCGCGATCCGGTGCCCGCTGTGTCCTCCGGACACAGTGGAACACCGATCGTCGAACGGGACCTCTGTACGAGGTCCCGATCATGTGATCACTGATTGGCCAATCAGTGATCACATGCAAAGTAGTAAGCAAGATGTCACTTCTGACATCATTGCTTACTACGTGTGAAATCTGTGAATGATCACAGAGGTCACATGGTACAGGGCTATTCACAACAGCCTTGTACCATGTGACAAGCTGTGACTAATCACAGCTCACTCAGTCGTTCTCAATGGCTGCAAGAATGCAGACAGAGAGAAAGAGAAATGATTGCTTTTACATCCTTTATGGATGACAGTACGTAAAAAAATAATAAAATAATAGAAATAATATACAATTTTTTAAATAAAAAGTATAAAAATTGTTTAAAAATTATAATTTTTGGTTATAAACTAATTTCGGTTATTTTTTTTTTACTAAAAAGATAACGGAATAAATTTTGGCCAAGATTTATGATGAAATAATATTTATTTGCAAAATTTTATAAGAAAAACACTTTTTTTCAAAATTTTGGAACTTTTTAATTTACATAGCAAAAAAAATTTAAATCCCAGCGGTGAATAAATACCACCAAAATAAAGCTTTATCTGTCTCAAAAAAAATGATAAAAAATTCATATGGGTACAGTGTTGCATGACCGCGCAATTGTCATTCAAGGTGTGATAGCGCTGAAAGCTGAAAATTGGCCTGGACAGAAAGGGGGGGGGGGGGGGGGGAAAGTGTCCGGACTGGAAGGGGGGGAAAGTGTCCGGACTGGAAGAGGGTGAAAGTGTCCGGACTGGAAGGGGGTGAAAGTGTCCGGACTGGAAGGGGGTGAAAGTGTCCGGACTGGAAGAGGGTGAAAGTGTCAGGACTGAAAGGGGGTGAAAGTGTCCGGACTGGAAGAAGGTGAAAGTGTCCGGACTGGAAGGGGGTGAAAGTGTCCGGACTGGAAGAGGGGGAAAGTGTCCGGACTGGAAGGGGGGGAAAGTGTCCGGACTGGAAGAGGGTGAAAGTGTCCGGACTGGAAGGGGGTGAAAGTGACCGGACTGAAAGGGGGTGAAAGTGTCCGGACTGGAAGGGGGTGAAAGTGTCCGGACTGGAAGGGGGTGAAAGTGTCCGGACTGGAAGGGGGTGAAAGTGTCCGGACTGGAAGGGGGTGAAAGTGACCGGACTGAAAGGGGGTGAAAGTGTCCGGACTGGAAGGGGGTGAAAGTGTCCGGACTGGAAGGGGTGAAAGTGTCCGGACTGGAAGGGGGTGAAAGTGTCCGGACTGGAAGGGGGTGAAAGTGTCCGGACTGGAAGGGGGTGAAAGTGTCCGGACTGGAAGGGGGTGAAAGTGACCGGACTGAAAGGGGGTGAAAGTGTCCGGACTGGAAGGGGGTGAAAGTGTCCGGACTGGAAGGGGTGAAAGTGTCCGGACTGGAAGGGGGTGAAAGTGTCCGGACTGGAAGGGGGTGAAAGTGTCCGGACTGGAAGGGGGTAAATAACTGGGCAGGAGCATCAACTCAGTGAGAAGAGTAGTCAGTGATAGCCAGGGGTGGACAGATGAAGTTGTGCAGAGTAAATAGATACCCATGCCAAACCTTAAAATTGCATTCACCCGCAACGCTTTAAAAGGGAGCACTGGAGCTAAAATGATTGCTCTGACTCTGGTGTGTGTGCTAATTTATAACATGTGTAGGACAATCGCCGTTTTCGTACATACAGTAGCATTTGTGTAGCATTTTTGTAGGTGTGTGTGGGGGGGGGGAATTAAAAAATTTTTTATGTGTGTCATTTAAGCTTAAAACTTTGTTGTTTAATTTTATTTATTTTTACATAACTTTTATTGCTATCACATAGATGACCAATAGCCCCCGATCTGATAGCAAACAGGTGACAGGTTAGATCCTGGATGTAGCTGTGTTCACTTTGAATAACCAATCGTGTGCAGATGAAATTATTAAACAGGAATATGATTTTCATGTCATTGGATAACTGAAGTAAGGTCTTTTTGAATCTTACTGAATGAAGATTTTTTTTTTAATAAGCTTGAATAGACTTTCAATGTAACAGTTTCTTTTTATATTCTGTGCCTTGTTTCTGGGTATGATAGCAATTTTTTTAAGAAGGGTAATAATTCATGCAGGAGTTCAGAGAACCTGCAACTATACCTCTACATATAAGTGTAATGAAAATGTTTAACAAATTCCTAGAATATTCTTAATCTGTTTTGTGATAAAGTACGCTTTTACTATATTTCTCCAGCTGCACTTTTTTACCATGTGGATGTTACTAAATGTGCTAACCTGTGGTTTCCTAAAGACAATATATGTAACAAATGAACAGACATCAGAGGAAATGTAGTAACTGCTACATCAGTGGTAAAGTCTATATTAAGATGAAAGCACCATATAAAAAACAGCCAATAGTTAACCATCACTGACTGTAATCAAGTAAAAAAGAAGTTTGTGGCTGTATTGATGTGTAACATCAGTCATACCTATTAACTGATGATTTAATTACTCATTCTACTACGAAATCCCTAAAGTAGATTTTCCTTCTCCCCACAGTGAGGCTTGTTAATAGACACTTCCGTTTGAAAGAGAAGACGATGGATTACTACAAAGCAGACTCCTATAACCTCTGTGACACACAAAGTTACATATTGAAAGGTCATACTCTGGTCCATGGTTTACAGATGTTTCATGGCTTTATGATATCATCCTCCTGGAAATCATGTTCATACGCTTTCAAGTGAGGTATCCTAATTTCAAGTAAGCTACTGAAAGAGAAAGCAAAAGAAAAACGTATGTGAGAGGCAAACTCAGGTTCTTTCAGTTACTCCCATATATACACAGAACTATACTGTGTGTGTGTGTATATATATATATATATAATACAATACAATGCAAAACATGAGGGCATCGAGGGCCCTGCTCTTTGGAGCTTACAATCTAGGAGGGAGGGGATGGTGGTACAGGAGGAGATAGCTGTGGGGGATGGGGTGGTAGGAAGAGTGGAGGAGGTTGGCAAGTTAGCAGGGGGTGGGGTAGGCTTCCCTGAAGAGGTGGGTTTTCAGGGTGCGCCTAAAGGAGAGGAGAGTAGGTGATAATCTGATGGGTTGGGGCAGGGAGTTCCAGAGGATGGGTGACACCCTGAAGAAGTCCTGGAGGCGGGCATGGGAGGAGGAGACCAGGGAACTAGAGAGAAGGAGTTCTTGTGAGGAGCGGAGTGTGCGTGTTGGGCGGTACTTGGATATAGGTCAGTGATGTAGTTCGGGGCAGTATGGTGGATGGCTTTGTACGTCAGTGTTAGGATTTTGAACTTGACCCGTTGCGCAATGGGAAGCCAGTGGAGGGATTGGCAGAGGGGGGTGGAGGACACTGAGTGGAGGCCAGTGGAGGGATTGGCAGAGGGGGGGGTGGCGGAAACGGAGCGGTTGTAAAGGTGAATGAGTCTGGCAGCCGTATTCAGGATGGACTGAAGCGGGGATAGCCAGCGGCGAGGCAGGCCAGTGAGGAGGGAGTTGCAGTAGTCGAGTCGTGATATGATGAGGGAGTGGATGAGCTGTTTAGTAGTTTCTGGGGTTAGGAACGTGTGCATGTTGGCGATGTTGCGGAGGTGGAGTCTGCATGTTGCGGAGGTGGAGTCTGCATGTTGCGGAGGTGGAGTCTGCACGAGTTTGTTAAAGATTGGACTTGGGGCTGGAAGGATAGGTTGGAGTCCAGAATGACACCAAGTACTCTGGCCTGCGGGGCGGGTTTGATGGTGGCATATATATATATATATAGGGCTTTTTTCAGCGGGAATGTAGGGGAACACAAATAAAGATAATATTATAAACCTCCTGCGCTATGAAGTGGAAAATAAATCAAAAGTGGCTGCTAACACCCACAACTTATTACCTAATGTAGGGTAATGCAGTTCTGGTAACCTCCAGTATTGAACTGGGGTGTGCTGAAAGGTCTTTTGATGCCGGGTGGTGGGTGATCTATTGTCACTGGAGGAGATCTATGTTTGTGCGGTGGTCTATTGTTGGTGGAGAGGTCTATCATTGCAAAAAGGGGATCTATTGTTGCTGGGAGGTCAATTGATGCTGGAAGGGATTCACTGTTGCAGGTGGGGTCTATCGCTGACTGCTGAAGAGTCTATTGATACTGACTGCAGGGAGATCTATTGTTGCTACTGTGGGTCTATTGTTGCTGGCATTATATTTTTTTGCGGGGGTCCATTTTTGCTGAAGGAATCTATTGTTGCTGGGGGATCTATTTTACTGCTTATCTTGTTATTATTACAAATTCCATACAAATTACTTAGCACCACAAAATGATACTTGGCTCTGTATTCTCTCAAAGGAGCTCTAATGGGAGGTGGGTAGGGAATGGAACCAAGGGACAGGGAACGGATGTGGGGGGGGTGCGGAGACAAGAAGTGACTCAAAAGGGAGAGGGGGGTTCCTGCACCTATTCTCTGGGGAAAAAAGCCAAATATATATATATATATATATATATATATATATATATATATTGTGTGTGTACACAATTAATGTATAAGCAAATAGAAGTAACAAAGAATGTTTCTTCCAAACCAAGATTTCCAGTCCGTCATAATATATCATTGTGTCAAAAGCTGGCCAGAACGACCACATGGCAAAAAGTCATTTTAGTCTACAGGGGCAGGTTTTACTACCTGGTGTTCTGATATAAATACTAAGTTACCTTAAACTATGCTACGTGCAATTACTTTACTGTACTGTCTATGAGGCAGAATTCTTTAAGGGCAAATGTAATTTTAAACATAAACTTTGTCTTAAAATATGCACTGAAGTTTAAACTTGGGTTGGCTTGTCTTCTTCCACATAGTGGTATTTTTTGATGTTGGCAACAATAAGGAAATAGGCTTGAAAGCTAAAGGCATTTATCTATGAAAAGAACATTGCTCAAAACTCAGATCTCAAAAGCCTAAAGCTGATCAAAAGTCTAGTAAAATCTGATCCCTATAACATTAATTGTTCTGACATAGCAATGTTCTTATGTCTGCATTAAACATTGCATAAGGATAATCATTCATGGAAAACTCATAATGCATCTAGGTTGTTTAAGGCACCAAAACAAAACAGTATTTTAAGTCACATTCTATATATTAATTACACAATTAAATCCATGACACATAAATCTCATAAGGGGCACATGTAGCATTCATGCTGGGTGAATAACTCTCTAGTTCTGCTGTAATTCTGCGTATCTTACCTCCCTCTCTGCTTCTGACAGCATCTTTTATAGCATGGGAGCATTCTACTCTATCTGTCTGCTACAATGACTGTTCGCAAGACCAAAATCAGCAAGAAATAATCTACAACTTTGCCACAATTGCCCAACAGAGACACCACTCTGATAAAGTTCATGATCAGGCTGGCCTCCCCAGTATTCTCTACACCAGCCTCCCCGAATGTGCAGCTCACAGGGCAAGATGACAATTCAGCTTCAGAGGACTCCCCACCCACCCCAGGGCCAACTGTGTCAAAATGCTGGATGAGAGACTACCCACATGCTTCCAAGATATCTCCCACATTGTGTCTACAGAAGTGTGAACGCTGGTGTAGGAACTGAGAGTTAAGATACAATTATATACCCTTATAATGCCGCGCTCCTATTGTGACTTCATGAAGTCACGTGACCCTGTGACGCAACGCGTAGGGGAGGGGCTCTGACGTCACGACGTTGCATCGGAGAGGCTCGGCGATTCCAGCAGAGGCAGACAGAGAGGCAGAGGCAGAGTATATTATACCTACTGCTAAACTATACAAGTGCCAGGAACTGCTGTATATCACCGCAACTGGTAGCAATAAAACCACTTTACGTAAAAGGATAAGGCACCATGGTCTTTCTTCTTTCTATTTGATTTATATACCCCACACTGAAGAAAGGTGGAAACGAGGAGGAGGTGTCCCCAGGAGGGGAAATAGGAGATTCTTATATACCTCCTAAACATTCATCTATAAGCAGCTTACTGTAAGGAGAAAGAGGAGATCACAGGAGGATTCTAACACACTTGCATCTACATCGGGAACACTATACATAGGAGTATTATCCCACCAGTCCTGGAAGGACTACAAGTCTATTTTGCCTAATTTATTTAGGCAAATATTAAGGTGAGCGCATATAGAGACCTCATGGCACCTGGAAAGAGGGAATAAGGAGTTCACCTGCACGCTGCACATATTTATATAAAAAAAGACTTTATCTATGCACTTTATTATATGCAATTTGCACACTTATGTATTCAATTGCACTAATTTTGAATATTAATTGATCACATATGTTATGTTTAGTATAACCATGGTGTAATTTATCTTTAAGTTGCACTAATTAATTCTGTTGTTTTTATGTATTTATTTATTAGTTCACTAATTTATATCTTGTGATTAAGGATTCACAATAGGAGCGCGGCACTATAAGGGTATATAATTGGATATTAGGCACAGAATTAAGTGGGTTTGTGGAAGTGCCAGCGAACCAAGTACACTAATTAAGCATATAATTGTTAAGATTGTATTGAACACCTCATTCATAATAGCTCACAAGTATTCACTTTTAAATAAGAGTTAAGATAGCTCTAACGGGTGAGCATACTGATCACCTTGAAACTAAATTTGATGACCTGATCAAGTACGTCTTAGAGGAGGAGAATATTTCCCTTAAACATCATATGTCCCAGCCCCAGTGTGCCTGACATAGACTGGCATTTAAGCTCACTGCAATAAAAAACTTTTCTCTCCACCAATCACAATAAATCTGTTGAATATAACAGTAAAAGCTTAAATCTTAAGCAACACGTCTCCTACTACTCTTACAAAATGTAGATCACTCAAACTAATCCCCAATTACCTCCAGAAACATGTCCCCCATCTTTAGAGATTACCATTTCAGCAAATTGATCAATCCAGGGATTGATCTTAATATAGCATCAGACACAGGAAGATGAGGTGTTAATTAAGAAGCTTACCCTGATGACATTCCTCTTATACCACCTTCTGAACTTCAAACAACCACTCCACCTAGCAAGATATAGGCACCATTCAAATTTAGAACCAGACAACAATCTCAAGCCCCATAGAGAGCACCCCTACCTTGAGTTCCCTGTAGTGAGATTATATAGAGCACTTTGTTTAGTTCCCTTGTTTGACTTGCGGGGTTACCTTGGAAAGTTCAAGAATATAGACCGCTATGGTTGCTTTAGGGGACACCATCATCCCTCTTCACTTAGTACACAAACATGATTTGCTGGGTTCCCCTGCACACCGTTTGGGACTATTACAGTTCACTTGCTACCATTTTCTTTTGATGAGTGCAGGTTGTGACTTCTGCATTGCAAAAGGGGTCCCACTTTCCAACTAGCCAGCAAAAAACAAACTAATCTGTTTCATCTACTCAGGTTAAAAACAAAGGTTTTAGTTGCTTACATTTGCAAATATATATGGAAGCCAAAATGCCACCTCAGGGCACCTCTGAAAAGTGTGGTCTTTAACTCTAAGCTATCTGAAATTCCCAATCATCCAGGGGTGGACTGACAACTCATGGGACCCCCGGGCAATAGGGGATCATGGGGCCCCTGTGTCCTTGCCCACACTCAAACCACACCCAAAAAAGCCTACGAAAGCTACCAGGGGCATCTCATGGGGCCCCTTACTGACCCCGGGCCCTCGAGTTTTCAAGTTAGTCCGCCCCTGCAATCATCAGAACAGATATAGAGATGCACAAACAGAGATCAGGCTCACCTGGAGGCAGCCCTTTCCTCCTTAAAAGTACAGCAATATCAGAATCCCAGACATAACCTTTACAAGGCAGCTAAATGACTCAACTGCCTGTATGAACCAAACTTAAAAAAAGAAAACATTGCAGCTGTTCTGCTCTGTCTGAAACCAGCAAACAGGTAAACGTATAAATGGTCAGTTTAATATGCAAACAAAGGGGTCCCCAGTACACATTAGACCTAGCCGGCAGAAAAAAAAGAACTAATCGGTTTCAAATACTCAGGTAAAAATGAGTGCAACTACAATGTAAAACTTCTGTCGTTTACTTGTCTTGTCATCTATGCACTTTACAGTTACTATTTGGAACCGATGCAGACAGAAATGTTCTATTTCTTATCACTTTCTTCTCTGATTCATATCTTACATGACCCCACTATACCAGACTATAGCAGACAGTCTTTCTGTATCTAACAACCTACCTTGGGCACAAGCTAAACTGTTCTAACGTAGACATATGGCCCATTCAAGCTCTCATTGGCTTAAAACCTTTGAAGACTTAAGTACTAAGAATTAACTTCCTAAAGTATTCTACTTACAGTATATTTGCAATTCAAACATTAAAAGTCAGTTAGTTGTTCTACTCTTACTATGGATCACTCTACTTCTTTTGAAACTATTTGTCCTTCCCAACCACATATGATTACAGACCCATATAATAGACTTCATACTGTCTCGGTAATGAAGGATGATCCACACTTATTATGAGAAAGAGGAAGAGAATTCCCCTCTGCCCAATACTTTTGCACCTGTGGGATAGGAGCTGGAAGAATGCACCCAACACCTTGATTTTCTCAACCTATTTAGAGACCCTACAGTATATAAAATTGTTATGTTCTGGTTTAAAACTCCAGAAGTTCTGCATTCCTACAATTCATCTATTCCTATGGCAAGTTGGCAATGGGGGCAATCAATTTGTGCACTTTACTATATATTCTAGCAATGTCTTCAGATACAGACATACTGGGAGAAGGTAGCCCACTTATTACAAGCCTTGGGTGTGATACTCCCTTTTGTATCCAGTCTATTATCTTATCGGTCATTTGAACAATGGCTAGAGGGGTCCTCAACTGAAGAACGGTTACTTTTCCATTTACATTTCACCTACTTATTACTATTATACAGACAATAAACTGGGGATATTGGATAAGTTCCTCCAAGAGTTGGCATTGTGGGACCAATCACCTTATGTGTGCAAACATCTCCCATCCCCATTAATGTGAGCTATCTGTAGAATCCAAAACTACTCTGACCAATAGCTTGGAATATCTCATTTTGCATTATGTGCCCCTTCTTTCCCCCTGTTGTTTTCTTTACTTTATCTCCCCCTTTTGTCTTATCTATATGTTGTTTATATAGGAAAAAGATTTATGCACAACATCTCTGGAAAGAGTTCTGGGAAGATTCCATGGTTGATTTCTGGAATTTTTCAATTCATCTGATTGGACTGAACTTTTACAATAAAAATCTCTCTGTTGCCCTAAGACCATGCAATGTTCATTATCCAATGTATGTTGTATGCTTACATTGGTTTATTGTACCTCTGAATGTATGCTTATTGGACATACTCTATATAATTGCGCTTTCATTCAAATTAGAATTTTAATAATTAATAGGAAATAAATATATAAATATATCATAAGAAACAAATAATACAAGGTAAAACAGTTGATATTAACTACATGCCGCCCAGCCACTGTACATATATGGCGGCAGGGCGGCACTCACAGGCAAAACCACGTTTTAAAACGTGTGTTTCGTAAACAAATAGGGGGCGCGCGCGAGGCGCGCAGCCGCCCTATTTGTCCCGCGGATCACCGGTGCAGATGTCAGTCGCCGGGTCACAGCCGCTCCTTAGCGGCTGTTTCCCGGCGATCCGCGGCAAACAGTGACAGAGAGCACAGCTGCAGTAGCTGTGCTGTCTGTCACTTCCCTGACAGCTCGAGGATGAGCTGATTGAGAAAGAACAGTTTCTCTTTCTCAATCAGCCTTGTCCCGTCCAGTACACACCCCGCCCCCTAGTAAAACACTCCCCTCACTCCTATAACCCTTCCCTGCAAAATAAAGTTAACCCCTTCCTCCCCATTGCCATTAGTACAGTGTCAGTGTTTTTTTTTTTTGCACTGATCACTGTATTAGTGTTTTTGGGGATGTCAGTGACCCCAAGTCAGTACCCCCCAATGTCAGAATGTCCGCCGCAGTCCCACAGTCCCACCATAATTCGCTGATCGCCGCCATTATTAGTATAAGAAAAAACCTAAAAATTCCAGTATCTTTCCCGCCATTTGTAAATGCTATAACTTTCACGTAAACCAATTAATTTAGTGTTTTTTTTAGCAAAGACATATCGCAGAATGCATTTTGGCAGAAATTTATGACAATTTTACTGGACATGTTTTATAGCAAAAAGTCCAAAATATTTTTTTTTTCTTCAAAATTGACAGCCTTTTTTTTTTTTAGCACAAAAAATAAAAACCGCACAGGCAATCAAATACCACTGAAAGAAAGCTCAATTTGTGGGGAAGAAAAGGATGTAATTTTCATTTATGTACCATATTGCATGACCGCGCAATTGTCCGTTAAACTAGCGCAGCGCTGTATAGCAAAAAAATGGCGTAAATTGCAGTATCTATACCATAGTTTGTAGACGCTATAACTGTCACACAAAGCAATCAATATACACTTATTGGGATTTTTTTTACCAAAAACATGGAGCAGAATACATTTTGGCCTAAATTCATAACCAACTTTGAGTTTACTATATATTTTTTATAGCTGAAAGTAAAAAATATTGTTATTCTTCAAAATTTTGGGCCTTTTTTTGTTTATAGCGTGAAAAATAAAAAGCGCACAGGTGATCAAATACCACCAAAAGAAAGCTCTATTTGTGTGAAAAAAAGGACGTAAATTTAATTTGGGTGCAGCATTGCATGACCGCGCAATTATCAGTTGAATTAGTGCAGCGCCGAGTAGCAAAAAGAGGCGTGGTCATTAAGGGGGGTAAATCCTCAGGGGGGCAAGTGGTTAAAAGAGTCCTAAAAAACTGAAAAAGTAAACTAGGACTGGATTAATCCTTTGAGGAACTTAAGTACTTATTGCAAAATAGTAATATCTCTGTTGGCATTTCCTGACTTCTCAAGAAATCCTGTGGTTGACTTTCTTCAATGGAAAAATGAATTAGCTGGGTTGGATATTCCTGGGCAATCCCCAAGATAAGTCAGTGCTTAAGATATCTTCCTGCTCACCCACCTACTGCTTCCTACAGACAAGCAGTTGATCTGAGAATACATGTATTTTACACATTCCTTTAGGCCTCGTTCACATCATACATGCATAATAGTTGATGGAAAAAAGAGATATACGGTAGGTTTACATCAGTTTTCATGCGAGTTTCAGTGGGTTTTTATGCACATTAACATATTCATGTTTCATATACATCATACATTGTATTCTGTGTCTCCACTTTCTCTTCTGCCCTGTTCAATGTTGATGTCATGTCAGATTTTTTTCTGCGCAGAAAACTGCAGACACAATGCAGATTCCTTGCAGAAATAATCTGCACATGATACGATTGTTGTGGTGTGTGAACAGGGTACATAGAGAACAATTGTTTTCTTTGTGCCCTTGCAGAACGCATGCAAAAAAACTCACATTTCTGCACCATGGTGTGAACAAGTCCATAATGAGCAAGATCTTTTGTTGTTTGGAACTTTAAAGGTTTTGGGAACCACAATCGGGCTCAGGGTTGAATGTCTGCTGCTGCTCCTAATTTTGAGATATGGATTGCGTGCACACCGGAGATAATTACACTGACAAATGTCCAGTATAACCACTTTCACATCATCTGTTTATTGCAGGGCGGTGCTTAACCTTTTATACAAGGAGAACAATAGGGAATACGTCACTATTATGTAAATACAGTCACATTCTAAAAGGCACATTTTGCTTGGCTGAAATATGGGAGAAGTGCAGAAACCTGATGCTTGAGGCCCGTTATCTTTTCACTCCCCCTCACGTATTCAAGGCCTAGGTACAAGATCCTCTCAGCTCGAAGGGAGGGGTTGAGAACATCGCTCTGAACAATCACATTAAGGAGGACTGCAAAGCCCAGCAGACAAAATATATACGCACAACACATATATTTAGAAATATGAAAAAGTATAAAAGTAAATATATATAAATATATATATAAAATGTATATTTTAAACAGGAAACCGAATAGGCATTTTACCAAATCCATCACAGAACATGCCTGCATCTTTGCCTGCCATGTGATGTCTGCTTTCAACTGTTTCAATACCGGGCAATTTTACCCCCTCCCCCCAGGCCATTTTTCAGGTTTCAGCGCTCTCACACTTTGAATGACAATTGCGCGGTCATACAACACTGTACCCAAACTAAAATTTTATCATTTTCTTCACACAACTAGAGCTTTCTTTTGGTGGTATTTAATCACCGCTGGGGTTTTTATTTTTTGCTAAATTAACAAAAAAAGACCAAAAATTTTGAAAAAAAACCACATTTTTCTTTGTTTCTGTTATAAAAGTTTACAAATAAATAATTGTTCTTCATAAATTTAGGCCGAGATGTATTCTGCTCCATGTCTTTGGTGAAAATAACCCAAATTAGGATGTATTATTTAGTTTGTAGGAAAGTTATAGAGTTCACAAACTATGGTATAGATCTGAATATTGATCAATCCTGAAGTACTGACAGCCAATCTAATTTCTTGAGGTCCAAGAATGTCAGAATAGTACAGATATCCCCCAAATGTCAGGACAGGACAGATATCCCCCAAATGTCAGGACAGTACAGATATCCCCCAAATGTCAGGACAGTACAGATATCCCCCAAATGTCAGGACGGTACAGATATCCCCCAAATCCAAGAATGTCAGAATAGTACAGATATCCCCAAATGTCAGGACAGTACAGATATCCCCCAAATGTCAGGACAGTACAGATATCCCCCAAATGTCAGGACGGTACAGATATCCCCCAAATGTCAGGACAGGACAGATATCCCCCAAATGTCAGAACAGTACAGATATCCCCCAAATGTCAGGACAGTACAGATATCCCCCAAATGTCAGGACAGTACAGATATCCCCCAAATGTCAGGACAGTACAGATATCCCCCAAATGTCAGGACAGTACAGATATCCCCCAAATGTCAGGACAGTACAGATATCCCCCAAATGTCAGAATAGTACAGATATAACCAAATGACCCCTTTTTGCAGAGTAGACAGTCTGACGTACTTCATAAGAGGAATGGCGAGTTTTTTGAAGTTGTATTTTTTTGTCATAATTTTTCGGAAAATGAAAAAATTAAAAAAATTATTTTCACTATTTTTTTTTTTACATACTGTCACCAGCGCAGTACAGCGTCATCATATAACTGGCATGGCGGTGATCAGGGACACTGACTGGTGACAGTATGACAGTATGAAAAAAAAAATATATATATAGTATACAATGAATGGCATGAATGAAGCCATCCATTGTATACAACTGTCATGTGACCTGCTGTGATTGGTCACAGCAGGTCACATGGTACCAGCAACGGGAGCCGGTACTCAGATCTGTCATCGGCCGTGTCCGAGGTGCACGGCCGGTGACAGATCGCACTGCTGCACCGCTCTGCATTAGCGCAAACTGCGCATGTGCGGGAGCACGCCAAATGGTGTGCACCCGTAGTGCAGAGACACTTTTGAAGCCACCAAACGGCCATTGGCTGGATGGCTAATGGTTAAACCCATCTCTATGCTTAGTGAAAAAATATCATCCATGTCTGTAACTTCTCCATAGAGATCGGCAAATCTGCCTGGGTTAGGTTTGCAAATTGTTTCAGGAATTTTGCTTGAAGTATTCAAACTTTGTAGTAAACATTATTGAAGTCTATGGGGAACAAATCTTGTTGTCTCCTTTTGGTAATTTGTAGAGCTAAAAAGCCCACTAATGTCAAATAAAAAATGGAAAACTAGACACACCATGGAAGATATGCACCAATACCATAAAATAAAAGTACAGTAAAGAGAGTGCCTTTTCATGAAGGCCACATTGTAGATACACAGGTCATTTAAATGATATAGAGAGAAAACAGGTGGCGCACACACCTAGTGCATTATCCAAGGTTTATTGTAAGGAGTGAAAAATAAAAACATACCCACAGACGAAGCATGTATCTAAAAAGTATTGCAAAATGATGATGGTCACAACGGCAGGCAAGGTGTTCCCACTGTCAGTGCGGTCAAATGGCTGACGCGTTTTGGGGATGAATCCCTTTCCTCAGAGCTAATGACCAGCCTCTGATGCAGATGTGTAATGAATGGATAATGGGAGCCTTGCTGGTGATGCCATTATCCATTCATTACATATCTGCATCAGAGGCTGGTCATTTTTCTATGCTTTTTAGATACATGCTTCGTCTGTGAGTATGTTTTTATTATTCTTTCACTCCTACAATAAACCTGGGATAATGCACTAGGTGTGTGCGCCACCTGTTTTCTCTCTATCCAGTGGCTGATTTTCCCGTCTGAGGAGGGCTGCACCCCTGAAGCATTTCCTTTGGTTGTCGCTGTCCTGGTACCCTTGGCTTCCCTTTTGGCTGTGCATATCCTGAGGCGCTGGAGAGTACATACGATATCCGATTCGGTCATTTAAATGATATGTTTGAAGGATTCCTAAAGTTATACAGTATGTGGTGTCACGGATGCACGATCGCCACCACCAACAGGTGACAATCGCACGACCGCGACTAACAGTAATACGTCACGCCCACTGCGTCAGACCCCAGACCTTCTCACCAAACTCGTGACCGAAGGACCGGCCGATCTAAAACTGCGGTGTGACGCGCGTAACAAGGCCACACTCAGCTGCACCCAGCACAGCAATTGCCCAGCTAATGGACTACAATCGGTGCCTGTAGCCTGAATGCGTTTGTTACTGAGTCGGGTTAATTACGCAACTAACCCTCTACTGCCACCACCACTTTTGTCGGAGATTGGGAAACTCCCGTTATCAAATATACACTATAATGATTGAAATATTGATCTATATAGCACGGCCCGCGGACCTGTTATACAGAGATATAACAAACAGTAGCGTCTCTTCAAAGGCAGGGATTCGTGAATTGCAAGTAAGCGCTTAGAAACAGTTTAACACTTTCAGAAAGAAAGATTTATTACTAAAAGGGTCAAAACAGGTGCGATAAAATATTTACAAAGAGATGTCACAAAAATATATATATATGTATATAAAGACACAGCAAAGAGATAATTAGGAAGAAGATTACAGGGTTAAGTTACTTGCCCATATGCCTGGGTTTGCAGATCCAAGTTGTAGAACAGGTTGATTTCTTGATCTCCTTTTGTTACGATGTTGCTGGGAGATCTCTGTGTGTGTCAAACTCTAACTCACTTGTCTCTTCCTAAAAGTCCCTCTCAAAGGGGAGGGGGGCTCTTACTACACGTTTTGGGAGTGGTCGGTGGGAAACTGAATTAAACTACAGCTTCATAATACATGACATGAAACATACAGTTCAGTTGACCTGAGGAATGTGCAATTACTCTGGTCAGTTTGATAATGTGTGGGCTTATGCCGTTTTGGGTCAATGCTTCCCGGCCCTCTGAGAAATGCTGCCTTATCAGACGTAGGTGAGAAAAGTGACAGTTCCCCCAGACTGCTGGCCCCACCAGGAATGTTTCTCCTGGGCTGACCCCCACCATCTGTCAGGAGATAAAGTTGGTCTCTCAGGACTGGAAAGGGGGGATGTGATGATCCAGGAATACCTCAAATAACAGAAGGAACAAGAAAAAGAAGAACTCCACTTCCAGCTCTGATAAGCTAGTTTGTTACATGTGGTATTACAAACAGCACTGTTTTCACAGACAGGCTCAGAGACAGTGTACTCTAGCAGTGCATGTTTGGCTGTGGAATTGATTTTTTTCCTGTACAATGAGTTTGAATTACATACAACAGTAGCATCCCAATATGATTTATTTTATTTTAAAAAAATAAAATTTTTGTCAGGTAGTTTTAGCTGCTAGCATGCTTTTTCATCAGGCGGTACTAATCCTGTTTGACTGGTGAAAGTGACAACCACAATAGACCCAAAAGCCATACAAAGGTGTCCTCCTAAAAATATTGATAGCATAGTTTATTAGTTCCTTTTTATTTTTCCACTGGACTTACACAGTCATTTTAGGCCTGTTTACCTTTATAGTATTTTTGAAGGTGAATGGAACATCTAGCTTTTTTTTATACTATGGTGATGGGGATGCATGTATGGTGCTGTTGAGCCCAACTGTTCATGCACAGCAATATGGCCGTATTCTATGAACAAAAGGCACCTCCACAAACAGATGGTCAGCAGCAAGTGAGTGATGTGCTGTGAGCTCCTTAACTTAAAAAAAGGCTTATTGCTATAAACTTCAATCCAATATACCCCAAAATACCACCTCTCTAAAACAAAAGTCACTTAATTTTTAAAGAAAAGCATTTCAGCAAAAAATGTAAAGCAGTTTATCATGGACCAGACCAGGGGTGGACTGACCATTTGGAAACTCGGGCACAGAAAAAAAAAAATGAAAACAGACACCAGAAAAGGCTGTGATTGCCCAAAAAGCTAGAAATCAGAAGCAAAGCACAGAGTCCAAACTGGTCTTAATCTTTCCCTATGCAGTTGTTTAGACCTCTCTATCCTCTCTGTGTAACAGATTCCACTGTACTGACATAATGGGTGCCCTTTGCCTCCCTTTTATAGTAAGAGAACTGGCTTATCCAAAAACCCTATTATTGGCCCTTTTAAACCCGTTGGTCATGGTTCATAGGCCATGCAGTTGTTATGGTTGAAAAAAAATCAGTCAGGTAAATTGGAACATAATTTCACCTGGATTGTAAATTTTAAACCCACAAGATTCAAACACATTTAAACAGTAAAAATGCACGTCCTTCCTACCCCCTGCATCTAAAATGTTTGTGTCAAAATGAAACCAGGCAGTAGACAGTCAGTCATCACCAGCTCTTAGCATGCGCATAACTTCAGGAACTGCAATTTTTGGAAACATCAGAGCTCTGTCTGGCAGGAGGTGTGGTAATGCCAGAGTTGTAGACTGCTTACGCCACAGCCAATGTAGCGGAAGAGAGACAAATACAATTCAGTCTATTGATTGTTTGTGGCTACATTTCCAAGAGAAATTCTGGGTATGCACAGCAATCTTGCACATTATTGTAGACTTACCTATAGGCCTGATATTTCCTTCACTACTTGCAATTCCATGTTCTCTGTCACCAGGGGTGGACTGACCATTTGGAAACTCGGGCACTGCCCAAGGGCCCGGGGTCAGTAGGGGGCCCCATAAGATGCCCTTGGTACCTTTTTCATAGGCTTTTTTGAGTTTGGGCAAGGACACAGGGGCCCCATGATCCCTTATTGCCAGGGGGCCCCATGAGTTGTCAGTCCGCCCCTGTCTGTCACCACTCTATTTCTGCCACTGCCATTTTCTCCAATATTTCTTCTGGGTTCAGAATTCTCTCCTCATCCATTGGGTGGAGTTTGGGAAACCTACCCACTGGGGCCCAGATGGCAAAAGAAAAATAAATCAGGGGTTTTAAGCCTTCTACTCTATTCAAAATGGAAAAAAAAAATATTTGACTTTATACATACCCAAAAAAGTATGTACGTAAAAAGTATGCCCTGATGATCAGTGTACATGTCCCCTCTGCGGAAAGCCGATTACCGGCTCTCCTCTCCTCTGTCAACGTGACAGCTCGTAGGGAGAGAAATGCCGATAACCGGTGTTTCCATGTTTACATGCGATCGGCTGTGATTGGACACAGCTGATCACATGACCCAGCCGACATCTTTGGCTCTTTCCGTGATCCGCTGTGTCCGAGGGACACAGCGGACCGGCGATCGCCACGCTGTGCGCTCCCTGAGCCGTGCATGCGCAGTGAGAATGGGAGGACGTCATATGACGTCCTATCAGAACGAGAGAACCACCTTGCGCCCGTCATTGTACTATAGGGTGGGCAGAAGGTGGTTAAAGTATTTGTAGCAGTGGTATACTATACTCAAAAAATGCAAAATACCTGAGAGAAATATAGAGGATGCATTTGCTGGCTTCCTTCTAAAGATATAGGCAGTTGCCTGGCTTTCTGCTGCCTCAATGCTTCCTGAGTTGTTGACACCAAAGGAGAAGTGCAAGATTTTAAAAAATTAAACATACATACTTACATACAGTAACTGCTACAGTATGGATCCGAAACTTCCAGCTGTCCCCTGCCAGCTCTAAGCCTGAGAAGTGAGCGGTCACATAAGCACTGATCGCTCAGTCCTCAGTCTTCACTGAGCAGATAGCAGTGACTGTCAGGCATCTGCACGCTGCTCTGCCCCTCCAGTGCTCGCTGGAGTATCATACTCTGGAGGGGGTGGAAGTGGCTGGCTCAGCATGCTGAGAATCTGAGCCAGCTGCCTGTAAAGGATCTGAGAAGATCCCAACATTATTGTCGAGATCCCTCCAGGATCTGGAGCGGGTCTTTGATGGCAGCTGACAGTGGGCTTTAGCCCACTAGCGGCTGATTCAGGGTCATGAAAGATCACAAGTAAGTGCACTCATGTAACCCACATGAGAAGTATGACCAAAAGCACTTTGGGCATACCGCTCTGTTAAACAAACATACAGCTAGTAAAGTCATAGAATGCATGAAAAAACCTTTAGGCTTTAATACTACTTTAAGAATAAATATTGAATAAAATTTTTCAAACCAGAGTTCAGTGTCACTCAGAGGCGGACTGACAACTCATGGGGCCCCCGGGCAATAGGGGATCATGGGGCCCCTGTGTCCTTGCCCAAAATCAAAAAAGCCTATGAAAAAGGTACCAGGGGCATCTCATGGGGCCCCCTACTGACCCCGGGCCCTCGGGCAGTGCCCGAGTTTCCAAATGGTCAGTCCGCCCCTGGTGTCACTTTAAGGCATATGTGAGCTAAATTATAAACAAAAATGGATTTACAAAGACAAAGATTTGACGATCACTGCTAGTTGTCACTGTAATGTGGCGAGACCGTTTTGATTTATAAGGAATATGTTGCAAACAAAGGAGAATGTGGATATGTAGCAATTCACTAATGAAAGTACACTGCTCAAAAAAATTAAAGGAACACTTTTTAATCAGAATATAGCATTAAATCAAATAAACTGCTGAGATATTGATGTGGCCAGGTAAGTAGCAGAGGGGGTTGTTATTCAGTTTCAGCTGCTTTGGTGTTAATGAATTTAACAACAGGAGCACTAGATGGGCAACAATGAGACGACTCCCAAAATAGAAATGATTTTACAGGTGAAAGCCACTCACATTTTTTTCCCTACTCATCTTTTCTGACTGTTTTTCACTAGTTTTGCAGTTGGCTCGGGTCACTGTCACTACTGGTAGCATGAGGCCATACCTGGACCCTACAGAGGTTGCACAGGCAGTCCAACTCCTCCAGAATGGCACATCAATACCTTCCATTGCCAGAACGTTTGTTGTGTCTCCCAGCACAGTCTCAAGAGCATGGAGGAAATTCCAGGAGACAGGCAGTTACTCTAGGAGAGCTGGACAGGGCCGAAGAAGGTCCTTAACCCATCAGCAAGACCGGTATCTGTTCCATTGTGCAAGGAGGAACAGGATGAGCCCTGCCAGAGCCCTACAAAATGACCTCCAGCAGGCCACTGGTGTGAATGTCTCTGACCAAACAATCAGAAACAGACTTCATGAGGGTGGCCTCAGGGTCTGACGTTCTCTAGTGGGCCCTGTGCTCACTGCCCGGCACCATAGAGCTCGATTGGCATTTACCATTGAACATTAGAATTGGCAGGTCCACCACTGGCACCCTGTGCTTTTCACAGATGAGAGCAGGTTCCCCCTGAGCACATGTGACAGGCGTGAACGGGTCAGAAGAAGCCGTGGAGAACATTTTGCTGCCTGTAACATCGTTCAGCATGACCGGTTCAGTGGTGGGTCAGCAATGGTCTGGGGAGGGACGCATAGACCTCTACAGGCTAGCCAAAGGTACCCTGACTGCCATTAGGTATTGGGATTAAATCCTTGGACCCATTGTCAGACTCTACACTGGTGCAGTGGGTCCTGGGTTCCTTGTGGTGCACGACAATGCCCGGTCTCGTGTGGTGAGGGTATGCAGGCAGTTCCTGGAGGATGAAGGAATTGATTCCAATGAATGGCCCGGGACATCATCTGTTGTACCATTTTGAGTTGCTGCAATGAAATTTCATTAAAATGGACTAGTCTGCTGCATCATTTTTCACTTTGATTTTCAGGGTGCCTTTGAATTCAGTCCTCTGTAGGTCGATCATTTTCATTTCCATCAAACGATGGGGCATCCTTGTGTTCCTAACACATTACCCCGTCCACGTCAGTATAGATATCCAGCATGATATTTTTCCCCATTGAGATCTGATGTGTTTTCAAAGCGTCCGTGTAATTTTTTTGAGCAGTGTATATTTCTGAAGTGTTTTCTATTCTGAATATCATTGGGGAGATTTCCCTTCACTTCCTGTCCCATAGTCAACACAGGAAGTGAGAGGAAGTCTTTGCTTGTCACCAGAATCACCTGAACAAGTGTCCCAAATGAAGGAGTTCCTCTCTATCCCTATCCTGATGGCAACCCAGAATTTGGGATTTTCTTTTACTTTTACTGTTAAAGGAAAACAGGACAAATTGAGAGGGTGAATCTCCCTAACGGTGACACAGACAGCTATAGAAGTCTGATAAATGTTCACATCTCTGTCCACCCCACCTAAAAAAAAACAAAAAAATAATAATGTTTTTCTTTTATACTGAAATATCATTGCTAGGTTCGTTTTATAACTGGCATTTAACGTTCCTGAAGGCATCATGATCAAAAAAAAAAATGTCCTGATGACAGTATCTGAAGATCCAAGAGCTCTTACTCAATTTCAGGTGTGGGACTTTCCTAAGAGATGTTTCAAAGATGCTTTTGTTTACTTCTTATTCTGCAAATTAAAAGAGGAAGCTTCTTATTCTGCAAATGCAAGTTCAGAAGGTCAGCAATGGCAGCTCCCATAGTTCTCTTTTGACTTTAACCACTTCCAGTCCGGACACTTTCCCCCCCTTCCTGACCAGGGCAATTTTCAGCTTTCAGCGCTATCACACTTTGAATGACAATTGCGCGGTCATGCAACACTGTACCCAAATGAATTTTTTACCATTTTTTTGAGACAGATAAAGCTTTATTTTGGTGGTATTTATTCACCGCTGGGATTTTTATTTTTTTTGCTATGTAAATGAAAAAGTCCAAAAATTTTGAAAAAAAGTGTTTTTTTTATAAAATTTTGCAGATAGATAATATTTCATCATAAATCTTTGCCAAAATTTATTCCGTTATCTTTTTAGTAAAAAAAAATGCAAATTAGTTTATGACCAAAAATTATAATTTTTAAACATTTTTTTTTACATTTTTATTTTATTTTTTTATATTATTATTTTTTATTTATTTATTGTTTTTACATACTGTCACCCTAGCAGTACAGTGTCACCGTGGTGACACTGTACTACTTGTGGGGGGTGATGAAGTTTTTTTTTTTTTTTACACATTGCTTTTACACCCATATAGGATGTAAAAGCAATCATTTCTCTTTCTCTCTGTCTGCATTCTTGCACTCATTGAGAAGTACTGAGTGAGTTGTGATTGGTCACAGCTTGTCACATGGTACAAGCCTGTTGTGAATAGCCTTGTACCATGTGACCTCTGTGATCATTCACAGATTTCACACGTAGTAAGCAATGATGTCACGAGTGACATCTTGCTTACTACTTTGCATGTGATCACTGATTGGCCAATCAGTGATCACATGATCGGGACCTCGTACAGAGGTGCTGTCCGACGATCGGTGTTTCACTGTGTCCAGAGGATCTGCGCGCTCCCAGAAAGCACGCACAAGCAGGGTGCGGGGAGGCCATTTATAAACGGCCACCCGACCCTGCAGTGCCACCGTCTGGCCGTTTTATATGCAACGGCCGGTCGGGAAGGGGTTAAGGCTTGGTTCACATATGTGCGGGTGGTGCGGCTGCGGATCCGCACGAAAATCCATACAGCCGCACCACCCGCACAGAGGAATGTGGACCCGCGGGGGTGCCATTAGTTCTAATGGCACGCCGTCTGCATGAGAAAACTCAACCGTACTGGGAACTGAGGTACATTTTCAGAAGAAGTGCAGGAACTTCTTCTCTGCGTGTCATGGGTGGGAGTCCATTCAAATGAATTGGCTCTTGTGCCCACGCAAAACGTGGCCCGCACGGCCGCATATATGTGAATCAGGGGTTAATAAAAGACATGTTACATTGTTTTCCAGTTGCTGATTATTTAGCAATGGCGGAAAGAATGTATCGAAGTAAAACCGATCCATATATTCCTAAATCTGCTGACAAGTACAGTGATGGTATTGCTCCATGGGATATATTTAAAGTAGAACTAAAGGCAAACATTGTTTTCTCTTTTTGGATAGGGGAGGAAATCCCCATGATTAAAGGATAAGTTCACCTTTGTAACATACTATATATTACACCTGTATTTACCCCCCCCCCCGATTCCTCATTGTGACAGCAGGCCCCGCCCCCATGACCGTATCATTCATTCATTCACGGTTTCCTGTGAATGGATGAATGAACTACAAGTACTGTCTGCCATTGCCAGACAACTTGTAGTTCAGAATGAACTGTGAGGGATCTAGTGAGCTCTCTCATAGTTCATTGAATCTTCCTGCTGTTCAGAAACTGTCTACCCATATGGGAAGTGCAAGCAGACAGCAGGAGACTGCAGGAGCCTGGCATTGCGCCCAAGATCTGCTGATTGCTGGAGCAATGCTTTGCAGACTGCAATTTAAAAAAAATAATAAATGCACATATTTTTACCTGCATTTAGGCTTTTTTTTTTTTTTTTTTTTATTACAAAATGTGAACTTTGCCTTTAAGCCCTGCTGTAGGTGAAACATGATGGGAGCAAAGTTTTGAGTGGGAGTGAGCGGCGAGCTGTCATTGCAATAAACCTTGGCTGGAACAGAACATCTTTGTTCTGTAGCCTTTTACTTTGATGGGGAAAGAGCAGACTCAAGGGCCTTGGTACCCAGCTCAGGGAATTGAGGAGGATGAGCAGTGAATGGGGTTAGGTTATACATAGGAACAGAGGGATATAGGCATTGGTATTTTTTTTTTCCATCTGTATCACATTGGAGAGATTTCCCTTCTTTACCCTTGTCAAAACAGGAGGCGAGAAGAAAGAATAATACATTTAATATATATATATATACAGATATCTCCTATATTGTAAGCTGGAAAGATCAGGGCCCTCGATCCCCTCATGTTTTGCATTGTATTGGTATTGTTCTGTCACATGTTCTGTCCCCCTTTGTAATGTACAGCGCTGAGCGAACTGTTGGCGCTTTATAAATACTTTATAATAATAATAATATACAGATTAAACATTTAGCGCAGTCTCTAAATGGTTAGCACTTCCACTTGGCAGCACTAGGGTCGTTGGATCGAATCTAAGCCACAGCACCACCTGCCTGGAGTTTGCATGTTCTCCCTGTGCCTGTGTGGGTTTCCACCCACACTCCAAAGACATGCTGGTAGGTGAATTGGCTCCTGTCTAAATTGTCCCTAGTATGTGTATGTATGAATGTGAGTTAGGGACCTTAGATTGTACGCTCCTTGAGGGTTAGGGACTGATATGAATGTACAATATGTATGTAAAGCGCTGCGTAAATTGACGGCGCTATATAAGTACCTGAAATAAATTAAATAAATCTCCCTAAACGGGGAGCACATTACAAAAAACAGATTCTACTCCCTCTGTACTCTATCCAAAACGAAAAAAAAAACAGTTTTGCTTCTAGTTATTTATTTATTTATACTTGAAATAGTTATACTTTAAACAGATCAAATAAACACAGACACAATGTGCATTTTTATTTTTTTAACATTTAAAATATGTGTAGGACTGAGGATTTATCAGTGTTTTGTTAAACAGCTGATATATTCCTTTCATGATTTATAATTTGACAATCACAGCTCCCTTATATACAAAAAAATAAATGAGTGTACTTGTGAGCTACTATGGTGTTTGTCTAAACCAGCAATGGGCAAACTATGGCCCGCGGGCCGTATACGGCCCGGCGGACATTTTAATCCGGCCCGCGGAGCATGATGTGAGGCTGTCAGGATGTGTGTAGGCGGGGCAGCATGACGAACGTGAGGGGAGCTAGGCTCCTCTCACAGTCCGCCCTGAAGAGGAACGCGCGGAGCAAAGGTAAGTGAATTGACACAGGGGAGACTTACTATAGGGGGGATGAATTACTATATGGGGGATGAATTACTATAGGGGGGATGAATTACTATATGGGGGATGAATTACTATGGGGGATGAATTACTATATGGGGGATGAATTACTTTATGGGGGATGAATTACTATGGGGGATGAATTACTATATGGGGGATGAATTACTATGGGGGATGAATTACTATATGGGGGATGAATTACTATGGGGGGATGAATTACTATGGGGGATGAATTACTATATGGGGGATGAATTACTATATGGGGGATGAATTACTATGGGGGATGAATTACTATATGGGGGATGAATTACTATGGGGGATGAATTACTATGTGGGGGATGAATTACTATATGGGGGATGAATTACTATATGGGGGATGAATTACTATATGGGGGATGAATTACTATGGGGGATGAATTACTATATGGGGGATGAATTACTATGGGGGGATGAATTACTATGGGGGATGAATTACTATATGGGGGATGAATTACTATGGGGGATGAATTACTATGGGGGATGAATTACTATATGGGGGATGAATTACTATATGGGGGATGAATTACTATGTGGGGGATGAATTACTATGGGGGATGAATTACTATATGGGGGATGAATTACTATATGGGGGATGAATTACTATAGGGGGGATGAATTACTATATGGGGGATGAATTACTATGGGGGATGAATTACTATATGGGGGATGAATTACTATATGGGGGGATGAATTACTATGGGGGATGAATTACTATATGGGGGATGAATTACTATGGGGGATGAATTACTATATGGGGGATGAATTACTATATGGGGGATGAATTACTATGGGGGATGAATTACTATATGGGGGATGAATTACTATGGGGGATGAATTACTATGTGGGGGATGAATTACTATGGGGGATGAATTACTATATGGGGGATGAATTACTATATGGGGGATTAATTACTATGGGGGATGAATTACTATATGGGGGATTAATTACTATATGGGGGATTAATTACTATGCTTACTATGGGGGAATATTACTATACTTACTATGGATGACACATACACATCATTCATCTACTCTTGGTCCGGCCCCCGGGTCCAATATATGAACCCATTGCGGCCCTCAAGTCAAAAAGTTTGCCCACCCCTGCTCTAAACTATTACCATTAATTAATTTGACAAACAAAACAAAACACAATATATGATACACCTGTGGTTCGCTGGCACTCACACCTACTCATTAGACAGTGTTCTGTGAGAAAATTAAATATATAAATTGTGCCGCGCTCCTGTGTATAAATAATTACAATATTCACTATTTCAAATGACAATCCAAAGAAAAAAAAAAAAATATGAAAAAAATAATAAAATAATATATATACTTATATCTAGTGTATAAAATACAATTATCTTCTGCTTATAACATCATAAATAAATACCGCAAACTGTGCTGGTGACAATAGTAAATAGTGATAAAAACAATATATATGAAAAGGTGCTCATAGACAGTCCTCTTTCAATTTGAATTATGATGGTGCGATCCCATAATCCACGTGCAGTGTGATTTTATTATGCGCAGGCATAATCACTGCAGAGATCCCAGGTGGATTACGATCGAGTATAATCATCCCATTTGCCATCAGGAATATCCTAAGCAGGAGGATCATCCCAGCAGTCCTATAAGGACAAAAAGCTAGTTTTGCTTTTTTATAAGGCAAAACCTGAGGTGAGCGCATAATAAAATCACACTGCACGTGGATTATGGGATCGCACCATCAGAATTTAAATTGAAAGAGGACTGTCTATGAGCACTTTTTCATATATATTGTTTTTATCACTATCACTATTTACTATTGTCACCAGCACAGTATGCGGTATTTATTTATGATGTTATAAGCAGAAGATAATTCTATTTTATACACTAGATATAAGTATATATATTATTTTATTATTTTTTCATATTTATACACAGGAGGCGAGAGGAAAGAATAATCCATTTACTATGTATATATATATATATATACAGATATATATATACATATATATATATATATACGCACAATTTATATATTTAATTTTCTCACAGAACACTGTCTAATGAGTAGGTGTGAGTGCCAGCGAATCACAGGTGTATCATATATTGTGTTTTGTTTTGTTTATCAAATTAATTAATGGTAATAGTTTAGACAAACACCATAGTAGCTCACAAATACACTCATTTATTTTTATGTATATAAGGGAGCTGTTATTTATTTTTTTCTTTGGATTGTCATTTGAAATAGTGAATATTGTAATTATTTATACACAGGAGCGCGGCACAATTTATATATTTAATTCCCTTATATACAAACTTGCTTTCCTTGACTTCCAAAAAGTGGCTGCAGTGCATCATAAATTCTAAATGCTGTGATCTGCTTATTCATTGGAATCCCTCAGAATTACTGTAAGAGCTAAGGTGCTCCTGGACCTTACACAAATGATGGATACGATGGTGATTTAGTATGGAAGGAGTTTGCAGCAGATGTTCGTTGAGTGTACACTATGGTGAAACAGCTGAAAATGAGTCTTGGTGGCAGTCAGCTTCCAGTCACTTTGTGTTTAGGGAAGTCTGGAGAAGTGCTGGACAATGAAATACAGGTCCTTGATGTTCTCCTGAATATGTTCTGTTGTATACTTTATGGCAGAAAGGCAATGAGTAAGCTTCGCAGTACAGTTTGGCATTTACACCTGAATGACTCACCTCTCAGACACGCACCCACTTCACAAAGGTGATTGTCTGCTCTGGCTGGAAGTTTCCTTGAATCATCTTGTGGTGTCTAACTTATGAAAGCGAGTGGTAATTTGCCAGAGGAGTTCAGCAAAACATTCCCATGTGATTAAATTCCATAAGTGTCTATCGTGTCTGCTCCCACAAGTACATGTTTCACATCAGTATTAAGTCAGCTGTCTGCATTATTTATAAAAGCATACTTTAAATTGCAGACCTCTCTTTTTGACACTCATTTTTGAGACTTGCGGTATTGCGGCGCTATATGGATACCATAAACTAGTCCAAGGTTTCATTTTTGTAACCATATTTGGACACTTGTAGCTGCTTATATTAATCCATTGATAATCATCTTTCAGACCTTTGGCAGATTCTTGTGTCTTAAACCGGTAGTAAACTTGATCATTAAAAAAAAAACTTTTCCCTGCAATACATTCTCATAACGTGCTAATGTGAAACTTACCTTCTAATGAAGCAACCCTGCAGGGCGCTGTCACTGCTAACAGGACTTCCATCTTCCCCCGGTCCTTCTTCTGGGTTCGCGGGCTCCGGCGGCTTGAATAGCTGAGCCGCGATGATGTCAATGCGCACAGGAGTCACTTTTTATGGCACACAGCTCTGAAGGAACTTGCCATTGCTTCAAAGCACATGCTCCAGTGCTGCTACATAAGTAAATATCCCCTAAACAATGCACATTTAGGAGATATTTACAGTACCTACAGGTAGGCTTACCTGTAGGTACAAGTAAAAAAATAGACTTTACTACCATTTTGCACTTTCAAGCAGGGGTGGACTGACAACTCATGGGGCCCCCGGCCAATAGGGGATCATGGGGCCCCTGTGTCCTTGCCCAAACTCAAAAAAGCCTATGAAAAAGGTACCAGGGGCATCTTATGGGGCCCTCTACTGACCCCGGGCCCCATAAGTGATTTCAATATTTTACAGAAACTAGGTACTAGTGTGGTTATATTCCTTATGTCATTTGTTTGCCTTCTGTTGATAAGTTCACATGTTGTGGCTGCAGTTTATAGTGTCATGGCTGATCGACTCCCCTATTTCCATCTATTGCTAACCTGTCCCTACTCGCTAAAGGGACAGGCAACTTTTGGGTCACACAGTGTCCAATGCATGAGTTGAGATTTCCTGTGGGTTACATCATGACTGTTATAGTGCAAAAGATATGAAAAACTGCATGGTGAGCTCCCTGTTAACTGATCTGCCTGTTTGTGTCTCAGCTGCATATTTACCGCAAGGCAAACAAGGCATTTGCCTAGGGCGGTAATTTTCAGAGGGGCGGCGCCGCCCCCCCAAGAGCAAGGGCTTGGTGAGGCCCTGCCAAGGAACTGAGGAAGGTGCAGTGATGGCTACTCTATCACTTGCTGCCCTCCTGCTAGTGTGTATCGTGTGTGGAGCTGTTGCATCATCTTCATGGTAAGCACAGAGAATTAAGACTGGAGAATTAGGACCCTGCTAGTCCTCTATCTTAGTTTTTGGCTCAATGTTCGAGTCAAACGTAAGTGTGATTCGAACATCGGTTGTTCATGTGTTCGCCGAACACACTAACGCTAAGGACTTTCAGCAGGCTGTTCACTCACTGAGCGCTCCATAATGCACTGCTCTCTCACAGTGCGTTGTGAGAGCTATGATTGGCCAAAGCAATACACCTGACCACAGGTCAGGTGCAATGCTTTGGCCAATCACAGCACAATAAACTGAGAGCCATGATTGACCAACAGTATGGTGACTTTGGCCAATCATGGCTCACAGCTAAGTCCACGCCCCACGCTATGTAAGGCTGCTTACACAGCAGCCTTGTGTAGTATGTTGCTTAACACTGCCAAAGACAGAGGGGAGAATACTCTCCCTGAAAAAAAAAAAAATTAATACATAAATAATAATAATAACTGAAAAAATAATATAAAAAAAGGCTAGTTTTTTTTTTTTAACTGCGTGGGGTTCCCCCTAAAAGCCATACCAGGCCTTTTTGTGCGCAGTCATATTGGATCAGGAAGGGGCCATCCCCAAACTGTTTCCACAAACTTAGGATCATGATATTGTTCAAAATGTCTTGGTATGCTGATGCCTTAAGAGCTCCCTTCAATGGAACTAGGGGGCCAATCCCAACCCCTGAAAAACAACCCCACACCATAATCCCCCCTCCACCAAACTTTACAATTCGTACAATGCAGTCAGGCAAGTATAGTTCTCAGACACGTCCATTGGATTGCCAGACAGAAAAGTGTGATTTGTCACTCCAGTGAACACGCCTCCTCTGCTCTAGAGTCCAGTGGTGGCGTACGTTACACCACGGCATCCAACGCTTTGCGTTTCACTTGGAGATGGAAGGCATGAATGCAGCTGCTCGGTCATGGAAACCCATTCCATGAAGCTCTCTATGCACTGTTGTTATGCTAATCTGAAGGCCACATCAAGTTTGGAGGTTTTTAGCTATTGACTCTGCAGACAGTTGGCGACTTCTGTGCTCTTCAGCATGCGCTGGCCCCACTCTGTCATTTTACATGGCCTATCACTTCATGACTGAGTTGCTGTTGTTCCCAGTTGCTTCCACTTTTTTATAATACCACTAACAGTTGGCTGTGAGTTATTTGGTAGCAAGAAAATTTCATGGATGGACTTGTTGCACAGGTGGCAACCTATCACGGGACCACGCTGGAATTCACTGAGCTCCTGAGAGCGACCCATTCTTTCAAAAATATTTGTAGAAGCAGTCTGCATGCCTAAGGGCTTGATTTTATACACCTGTGGCCATGGAGGTGATTGGAACACCTGAATCCAATAATTTGGAGGGGTGTCCCAATACTTTTGGCAGTCTAGTGAATCTTTCCATAATGATTTGAAGACATGGTGAAAGAGTTAGAGGATATCTCTTAAAAGTGAGGGGAAATCCCTTCCTTTACCAAAAACAGGTGTTTCCATTGGTAGATTTCCCATCACATTCCTTGCCAGTGACAGCTGTATTATTTTGGATATCTCAGCAATTTTCTGTTCCATGTGACATGTTCCATTCTGATATCGATTTCCAGGAAAAAGAGAAGGGACGAGTCCACCCACCGGGACACAGACAAGAATTAAATTCCTGACAGGGGTTCTAGTCTTTCCCTATCCTTATTCTATCCAATACAGAAAAGATACACTTAAAAAAGCAAAAAGTAAAGAAAAGTAACATGAAGGTGCTCTTTTTACCATAAGTCATCACTTTAATCTGTTTGCGCAATGTACACATGATGGTTTCTGTGCTTAATTTGGGTGGCTATACTGTATACCCTCCTGCTAAACAAGTGCCAGAAGACCCATGCGTAGATGCATGTGCATAGGTATGTTAGTAACAGCTTGGGACATGATTACACTAACATACAGCTATTGATTACTGTCAACGAATAGGGACTAACTAATAATGCAGTCCCTTTTTAAAACCATCTTGCCTTGGAAATGACTCTCTCTTTTAATGTGAGATGAGGTCATTAAAATTATTTTTAAAAGTAATCAGAATCCATGTAGTTACAAAGGACAGAAATCCAAATTCCATATTTATTGTATACATATACTGTATATATAAGCCAATAAAGGGGCTTTTGGATAAGCCAAGCCCCTCTTTATAAGATGCAGCTATAATGTCACGGTATAGGGGCCCGGCCAATTATCAATTCCTGCTTACTGATCCGGAGTGTCACGATATGAGTTCTCTGCCAGCCCAGTTATTAATCCCCAGGTATTAATTCCTTGTCCCTAATCCCTCCTGGCCATAGGAAGAGCCTCCTCCAATTAGTATCCACTCCTGTGTGCCAAAGGCCCCTAGCTGTAATTAAGGCACCCCCAGGGGCGGACTGAGAACTCATGGGGCCCCCCGGCAATAGGGGATCATAGGACCCCTGTGTCCTCGCCAACACTCAAACCACACCCAAAAAAGGTACCAAGGGATATCTCATGGGGCCCCCTACTGACCCCGGGCCCTCGGGCAGTGCCCGAGTTCCCAAATGGTCAGTCCGCCCCTGGGCTCCCCCTGAGTTTCCTTGGAAGCTGTCCATTGATGAGTGTCCCTGGGAGCTGTCCATTGCTGAGAGTCCCTTGAAGCTGCCGTTGCTGAGTGTCCCTAGAAGCCCCGTCCCCTCTCACACAGCTACCCCCTCATCACCCCTCTCCCACGGCCCCACCACTGCTCTGACCTCCACCTCCACCCCACCCAACATTCCTCACACTGAAGCCCCCTCAACACTCCACACCTTCGACCCTACTACCATCGAGGACGTCTCCAAGGTCTTCTCTGATGCCCGCCTCACCACCTGCCCCCTCGACCCTATCCCCTCACAACTCCTACGACCTCCCCACCCCATCCTACGCTCTCACACCCACATCTTTAATCTCTCTTCTGGCGCATTCCCCTCCACTCTGAAGCATGCACACATCACCCCCATACTTAAAAAGCTCTCCCTGGACCCCAACGACCCGAACAACCTCAGACTCATCTCCCTGCTCCCATTCACATTCAAACTACTCGAGCGCCTAGTCTACACTCGCCTAAGCTCTCACCTCAACGACAACAACCTCCTTGATCCACTACAGTCCGGCTTCCATCCCCTACACTCCACCGAAACCGCCCTACACTCCACCGAAACCGCCTTACTCAAACTCTCCAACGACCTGTAACCGCCAAAGCTAATGGCCACTATTCAGTGCTCCTACTCCTTGACCTCTCAGTGGCCTTCGACACAGTCGACCACCCCCTCCTCCTCAAAAAACTACACTCCCTCGGCCTCAGAGATTCCGCTCTCTCCTGGCTCTCATCCTACCTATCACAACGCTCTTTCAGCGTTACCTATAATGCTACCACCTCCCCCTCACTCCCCCTCTCTGTTGCGGTCCCTCAAGGCTCCGTCCTTGGGCCCCTTCTCATCTACACCTCCTCCCTTGGCCAGCTCATACACTCTCACAGCTTCAACTACCACCTCTATGCCAACGACACACAAATCTATCTCTCAACCCCCCACCTCACCCCTTCAGTCTCCGCCCAAATCACAAACCTACTGTACGACATATCAGACTGGATGTGGCTCCACTTCCTTAAACTGAACCTCTCCAAAACCGAGATTCTTGTCTTCCCCCCCCATCCCGGACACCACCCCCCATTGACTTCTCCGTCACATCCAACAACACCACCATCAAACCCGCCCCGCAGGCCAGAGTACTTGGTGTCACTCTGGACTCCAACCTATCCTTCCAGCCCCAAGTCCAATCATTAACAAACGCATGCAGACTCCACCTCCGCAACATCGCCAAAATCTGCACGTTCCTAACCCCAGAAACCACTCAACAGCTCATCCACTCCCTCATCATATCACGACTCGACTACTGCAACTCCCTCCTCACTGGCCTGCCCCGCCACAGGTTATCCCTACTTCAGTCGATCCTGCAGCCAGACTCATTCACCTTACCAACCGCTCCATCTCCGTCACCCCCCTCTGCCAATCCCTCCACTGGCTTCCGATTGCGCAACGGATCAAATTCAAAATCCTAAAACTGACGTACAAAGCTGTCCACCATACTGCCCCGAACTACATCACCGACCTAATATCCAAGTACCACCCAACACGCACACTCCGCTCCTCACAAGACCTCCTTCTCTCTAGTTCCCTGGTCTCCTCCTCCTATGCCCGCCTCCAGGATTTCTCCAGGGTGTCACCCATCCTCTGGAACTCCCTTCCCCAACCCATCAGACTATCACCTACTCTCCTCTCCTTTAGGCGCACCATGAAAATCCACCTCTTCAGGGAAGCCTACCCCACCCCTTGCTAATTTGCCGACCTCCACCACTCTTCCTATCACTCCATCCCCCACAGCTTTCTCCTCCTGTGCCACCATCCCCTTCCTCCTAGATTGTAAGCTCCAAGGAGCAGGGCCCTCGATCCCCTCATGTATCACATTGTATTGGTATTGTTCTGTCACATGTTCTGTCCCCCTTTGTAATGTACAGCGCTGAGCAAACTGTTGGCGCTTTATAAATACTGTATAATAATAATAATAATATACAGGTTATAGGATGACAAATTAAAGAACAGGGAGAGATTAAAGTCAACTAGGAAACTGTGCTTTACTGCTGATTGATAACTCTCTAAACAATCACCATTGTATGTCTTCTTTTCTTATGGTTTCTATATTTGGGGTTTCTTCATTTTTAATTTTAGCTTATTTTAGCTTGTCCTTGATTTAAGGGCAGTGACCATTATTAGTTGCAGTGCTTTTCATGGCACACTGCACGGCAAAAGAAAATGGGTTTTTACCTTAACAAGGTGGTATTTGGGCTTTCATTTCTTTTGGGAATGTATTGCTTTTTCATTTCTTGTTGATGTGACCTTTTTTTATATTTGAGGATCTCGAAGTTCATCATTCACTTGTTGCTGGCAATCTGTTCTTGAAGCTTCCTTTTGTTTGCAGCACTCCACCACATTGCTGTGGGGTAACCATTAGGCACCAAAGTGCCACACATTCACTTACTATCATCATAGAAAAACTATTAAATACATATAAATATACATTCTGGACTCTAACCTCTCCTTCCAACCTCATGTCAAATCACTGACAAACACATGCAGGCTCCACCTCCGCAATATCGCCAAAATACGCACCTTCCTTACCCCAGACACCGCTAAACTACTTGTGCACTCCCTGATTATCTCACGCCTTGACTACTGCAACTCCCTCCTCACCGGCCTACCCCAGTGCAAACTCTCCCCGCTTCAGACCATCCTGAACTCAGCGGCCAGACTCATCCACCTCACCAGCCGCTCCACCTCTGCCACCCCCCTCTGCCTCTCCCTCCACTGGCTCCCTATCGCCCAACGCATCAAATTCAAACTACTCACTCTGACCTACAAAGCCATTCACAACACTGCCCCTAACTACCTCACCGACCTGATTCCCAAGTACCACCCTACCCGTACCCTTCGCTCTTCACAGGACCTCCTTCTATCTTGCTCCCTGGTCTCCTCCTCACACGCACGTCTGCAAGACTTCTCCAGGTCCTCCCCCATCCTCTGGAACTCACTACCCCAATCCATCAGACTGTCACCTTCCCTCCTCACCTTCAGGCGCTCCCTGAAAACCCACCTCTTCAGGGAAGCCTACCCCACCCTCACCTAACTGCTGCTCTCCTTCATTCCTCCTACCACTCCATCCCCCACAGCCACTTCCTCCTGTACCACTACCCCCTCCCTCCTAGATTGTAAGCTCCAAAGAGTAGGGCCCTCTTACCCCTCGTGTGCTGTTCGTAGCTGCTGTAATGTTTCATGTATTGTCCCCCCCTCTATTGTACAGCGCTGAGCAAACCCTTTGGCGCTATATAAACTCAATGTAATGTAATGTAATGTAATATAAAACCATTCCCATAGCCAAATACTGTATGTGCTGCAGGAGTATGCTGTCTATGAGACTGTGAAAATTGTACTGTTCTGTAACACCACAAGCCTCCTGAAAAGCCACTTCATCTGCTTTTATATATATATATATATATATATATATATATATATATATATATATATACACTATATTGCCAAAAGTATTGGGACAGCCTCCAAATCATTGTATTCAGTATTCAGGTCCAATCACCTCCATTGCCACAGGTGTATAAAATCAAGCACCTAGGCATGCAGACTGCTTCTAGAAACATTTGTGAAAGAATGGGTCGCTCTCAGGAGCTCATTAAATTCAAGTGTGGTACCGTGATAGTTTGTCACCTGTCCATCTGTGAAATTTCCTTGCTACTAAATATTCCACAGTTAACTGTTAGTGGTATTATAACAAAGTGAAAGCAACTGGGAACAACAGCAACTCAGCCACAAAGTGATAAGCCACGTAAAATAACAGAGCTGAAGCGCACAGTGCGCAGAAGTCGCCAACTGTCTGTAAAGTCAATTGCTAAAGACTTCCAAACTTCATGTGGCCTTCAGCTTAGCACAACAACAGTGCATAGAGAGCTTCATAGAATTCCATGAAGCCGAGCAGCTGCATCCAAGCCTTACATCACCAAGTGCAATGCAAAGGGTTGGATGCCGTGCTGTAAAACACGCTAGTGCAGTGGAGACATGTTCTCTGGAGTGACGCATCACACTTTTCTGTCTGGCATTCTGATAGAGGTGTCTGGGTTTGGCGATTTCTAGGAGAATGGTACTTGGTTGACTGCATTATGCCAAGTGTAAAGTTTGGTGGAGGGGGGATTATGGTGTGGGGTTGTTTTTCAGGGTTTCCAGTGAAGGGAACTCTTAAACTGTCAGAATACCAAGACATTTTAGACAATTTCATGCTCCCAACCTTGTGGGTACACTTTGGGGATGGCCCCTTCCTGTTCCAACATGACTGCTCACCAGTGCACAAAGCAAGGTCCATAAAGACATGGATGAGCGAGTTTGGGGTGGAGTTACTTGACTGGCCTGCTCTGAGTCCTGACCTCAACCCCATAGAACACCTTGGGGATGAAGTAGAGTGGAGACTGCAAGCCAGGCCTTCTTGTCAGACTTCATTGCCTGTCCTCACAAATGCGCTTCTGGAAGAATGGTCAAACATTTCCATAGACATAATCCTAAACCTTGTGGACGGCCTTCCCAGAAGAGTTGAAGCTGTTATAGCTGCACAGGGTTGGCCAACTCCATATTGAACCCTACGGACTAAGACTGGGATGCCATTAAAGTTCATGTGCATGTAAAGGCAGGCGTCCCAATACTTTTGGCAATATAGTGTACTTCAGCAGCAGTTTGCAGGTCCTGCCACCTTTGCATCCTCTTTTTGTCCAAGCTGGCTACCTCCTTTGTTTACTCCTTGGCTCGACCGTGTTTTTGAGCTTGGTTCTTTTCTTTTTGGAAAAGAAGTATATAAACAGACAGTAAGTACATTAATACATTTATACAACACCTGTTCACTCTTTTTAGTTTGCTGATAAAAATCAGTGAAGTAATTTCTAAGTTCACAGATATACACATACAAAATAAGTGAAGAATAGACCTTTGATGGGGGGTGATTTTTTTTTTTTTATTATTTAAAATTTAGTTTGTTTATTTTTACACTGTCACTTTCTTTCTTTTTATTTTTAGATCACTCTTATTGTTATCACAGGGAATGTAAAAATCCCCTGTGATAGCAATAGGCACTCTTTTATTAGAAATATGGGATCTATTAGACTCTAGATATCTCCTCTGCCCTTAAAGCATCTGATCTCACCAAGGACTAAGACTGCCAATGTAGTGTATATATATATATATATATATACAGTATATACTGTATATATATATATTTTCATCCCTACTCACTATTGAGAAAGGCATTGATTTACAGTAGCCATGGAATGCTCAAAAATATTTCCTATTGCCAAGAAAAATTTCAAATATCACAGCAGTTCTGAAAATATATTAGCAATTACTGTTCACTATATTACTATATCTTAAAGTGTATGTAAACCCCAACAATAAACTCCTTTTATTACGCTTTCTGGTCTCCCATAGAAGTGCTTTGTTATATCTGTTTAATGTGAAACGTTATCTGTTAATTCTGCCAGCAATCTTGTCAGCTGATAACTTCCATGTTGTTTGCCTTTGCTGACTCTCATCAGTCACATTATTCCTAGCCAGGGGCGGACTGACCATTTGGAAACTTGGGCACTGCCCGAGGGCCCGGGGTCAGTAGGGGGCCCCATGAGATGCCCCTGGTACCTTTTTCATAGGCTTTTTTGAGTTTGGGCAAGGACACAGGGGCCCCATGATCCCCTATTGCCCGGGGTCAGTAGGGGGCCCCATGAGATGCCCCTGGTACCTTTTTAATAGGCTTTTTTGAGTTTGGGCAAGGACACAGGGGCCCCATGATCCCCTATTGCCCGCGGTCAGTAGGGGGCCCCATGAGATGCCCCTGGTACCTTTTTCATAGGTTTTTTGAGTTTGGGCAAGGACACAAGGGCCCCATGATCCCCTATTGCCCAGTGGCCCCATGAGTTGTCAGTCTGCCCCTGATCCAGTGATCAGCTTTAGTACAACCTACGTGCCAGATCTTTTGTATGTGATTACTGCTGGGGGGGCTATAGCTGCTAGCAGTAATCATTGTGTCATTATTATAGGCAGGGGTGGACTGACCATTTGGGCCCGGGGTCAGTAGGGGGGCCCCATGAGATGCCCCTGGTACCTTCTTCATAGACTTTTTTGAGTTTGGGTAAGGACACAGGGGCCCCATGATCCCCTATTACCCGGGGGGCCCCATGAGTTGTCAGTCCGTCCCTGGACCAGACAACAACTAAAAGTGACCATTGCCCCTAAATGAACCACAAACCAAACGTAAAGAAAAAAGATACCGTATTTGCCGGCGTATAAGACGACCCCCCTACTTTTCCTGTTAGAATATAGGGTTTGAGCTATACTCGCCGTATAAGACTACCCCTCTTCCAACGCACACCAAATAAAAATGAAAAAACATCAGATTGGATTTCAATATGGTATGGTATTTCAGTATGGTATTCCAATGATGGGGCACTATTCCTCCCACTGACACCAATGATGGGGCATGATTCCTCCCACTGATACCAATGATGGGGCACTACTCCTCCCACTGACACTAATGGTGCCCCATCAGTAGTGTCAGTGTGTGAGGAATAGTGTCCCATCATTAGTGTCAGTGGGAGGAATAGTGCCCCATCATTGGTGTCAGTGGATGAAATAGTGCCCCATCATTAGTGTCAGTGGGAGGAGTAGTGCTTCATCATTGGTATCAGTGGGAGGAATCATGCCCCATCATTGGTGTCAGTGGGAGGAATAGCACCCCATCATTGGTATCAGTGGGAGGAATAGTGCCCCATCATTAGTCAGTGGGAGGAATAGTGCCCCATCATTGGTGTCAGTGGGGAGGAGGAATAGTGCCCCATCGTTGGTGTCAGTGGGGAGGAGGAATAGTGCCCCATCGTTGGTGTCAGTAGGGAGGAGGAATAGTGCCCCATCGTTGGTGTCAGTAGGGAGGAGGAATAGTGCCCCATCGTTGGTGTCAGTGGGGGAGGAATAGTGCCCCATCATTAGTCAGTGGGAGGAATAGTGCCCCATCGTTGGTGTCAGTGGGGAGGAGGAATAGTGCACCATCGTTGGTGTCAGTGGGGGGAGGAATAGTGCCCCATCGTTGGTGTCAGTAGGGAGGAGGAATAGTGCCCCATCGTTGGTGTCAGTGGGGGAGGAATAGTGCCCCATCATTGGTGTCAGTGGGGGAGGAATAGTGCCCCATCATTGGTGTCAGTGGGGGAGGAATAGTGCCCCATCATTGGTGTCAGTGGGGAGGAGGAATAGTGCCCCATCGTTAGTGTCAGTGGGGGAGAGGAGCGGCTGCTCCTTCTTTCAGTTCGGTAGCTTGATTTTCGAGGGGCCGTTCGGCTCCGCCTCCTCGCCGGTGATTGGTCGCCTGTGTGCGCTGGCGCCCAATCACCGGTGAGGAGGCGGAGCCGAGCGGCCACGCGACCATCGAGCGGCCGAACTGAAAGAAGGAGCAGCCGCGCTTCCTGGACCGGATCATCGTGGGACCGGGACCGGAGCCAGGTAAGGTACAGCAGCCCCTCTGCCCACCCCTGTACTTAGGACACCGCCCCTGGAAAAAGTGCCGCCCTGGCTCGCCGTATACCGGCGTATAAGACGACCCCCGACTTTTCAGAAGATTTTCAGGGGTTGAAAAGTCGTCTTATACGCCGGCAAATACGGTAAGTTGTCAGTCCGCCCCTGTTCCTAGGACTGCCTGTAGACTACAGAACACGTCCCCCTAGGTTATGAATAAGAGGGCAGGTGGTGATGTTCTGTAGTACTAATACACTTCCTATTCTAGAATGATAACACCGCTCTTTAATGGATACAATATGGTGAGTAAGCACTGTCACCCTAGAAAAGAAAATGTGTTAATAGGAAGATCACCAGGTGAAAACAAAGAGAAAAAAAACATGCAAAATAGATGTAATGCAGCTCTCATATCTGAGGACCAGTAAGCTGCAATATATGCCATTTTGTGTTTGGGTTTAGATATGCATTAGGACTGGCTGGTAGCCGGCCATTGGACACAGTATAGGAAGCAGTAAAGCTTGTCATTTGTCATTGCTATTTTAATTCACAGCATACAGCGCCACAATGTGAATAATAAGGAGATCTGTACGCACTTAATGATAATAAGAGAATAATAACATAGAAAATAATTCCTTTATACAGTAGCTATATCAATTTCTAATTTAAAGGAGCATTGGATGTAAACAATATACTTATTAGATGCTGTAAAGCAGCCAAGCATATAATGCACACGCATGAAGAATGTCAGATCCTCTTTATCATTTCATATCTATAGTAATAAGATATAATTATCCAGTTTAGTCTCCAATTATCTGATAACATATATCCACAAAACAGAAATGTGAAAAATAACTCAAGACACAGGATACTGTTTTAGCTATTCAAATCAGCCTATAGAAAATGAATTGTAAGTTTTGTACACATTTTCTTTAATTAGTATAGTTAGAACTAAAAAAATAATAATAATTTTGAACCGAAGTCAGTCCAACACCAAAGGATCTCCGGAATCCAGTGACTGTTTGCTGGTCTAGGTTTACACAATGCTCTAATCAATAACACAGGTCTGCGACTAAAAAGCTGTTTGATTATTTTCATCTAATTTCCATGTATTTTGGTGTGCTGAAAACAAATAAAATATTGAAAAAACTCCTAGACATCAAGATTTGACACAAAATGCTAAATTGTCTTCAAATTTATCAAATTTTGTTTAATTTTTGATATTTTTTTTATATTATGGGTTTTTAACCAAATTTAAAGTCCAAATTACTATTAATTGATTCACATAAGTGAATTTAAGATATAAAATGCCAAAAAAACCTTAAAGGGGTTGTCCGAGTTATGTGAAACAAAATCTAGCACTGTAAATCTGATGGTCAGCAATATATATATAAGCAAAGCAAGTTTTAGGGGAAAAAAATTCTATTTCCTCATTTCCCTAGTTCTCTTCTGGCCCTTTGTTGTTATTTGCAGATAAACAATCTCTGCCCCTCCCCCCTGCAGAGGGGGTGAATACAAGTGCTGCTCTGAGTGACATGTCTGACTACTGGGATACTCAGCAGCATGCTGTATGTGGAAGCCTCAGCCCTGAGTCTGTGCTTCTAACGGTAGAAGGGGTTCATCTTTCCTGAAGAATCCAGTGGGTGGGATACCAAATACCCTTGTTTTCTGTGTCTATGGGACAGCTGAGACCGACAAAATCACTGGACCAAGAAGAGTTGGCAGCCGAGGGTGCCAACAGTCGGTGAAAAAAATGTCCTCTGAGAAACTTTGGTACCTTCCCATAAAGTTCTTCTACCACCTCTCCACATAACATTGGGATTGATGAAGCAATTCGTAAAATCACTTCCAAGAGATGGAGAATGCTTCAAATACTTGGTCACCAAGTTTCCAGGCCTGTCGGAGGTAAAATTGAAGGAAGGTGTGTTCATCGGACCAGACATTAGAAGGCTTATAGTTGATGAAGAGTTTGTGAATTCCATGACGGATCCTCACAAAGAAGGGTGGATTCAATACCATGACGGATCCTCACAAAGAAGGGCGGATTGCATTTACAGAAGTCGTACAGAAATTTGTAGGCAATAACAACGATCCTCACTACAAAAAAGATCATCAAACTAATGCTGAAAGCATTTCAAGCTTTAGGTTGCCTGATGAGTTTGAAAGTGCATTTCCTCCAGTCCCACCTTGACTACTTTCCTGAAAATTTGGGAGCTGTGAATGAGGAACAAGGTGAACGATTCCACCAAGACATTAAAGCGATGGAAAGGAGATACCAGGGAAAATGGAGCCTTACAATGATGGCAGACGACTGTTGGATGCTTCAGAGAGACATTCCAGATGTACTCACAAGTGTAAATGCACCAAGAGGAGCCTCACAGGGAAGAAGAGTCGAGTTTAGTGTGTGTAGGTGAGCTCATTTCAGCTCAAAAAAGGATTTTCATGAAAAAATTGTAATGAAACTTTAATTTTATAAGTCTATTTCCATTTATTTTGAGATATTGCCTTATTTCACATAGATACCTAAATTGCCAGGAAAAGTGATGTCCTATGACAAAATGGAGGTCATTTTCGGATTCAGCGCACCAAAAAACATAAAGATTACGTGTAATAACCAAAACAGCTCTTGAAAAAAATCCTGCCACCTCCTGAATGCCTTTTTTTTCTTTTTTTTGGGGGGGGGGGGAAATGTGTTGCAACAGCAAGCCAAGTGTTTGGCCTATGATTGTGGCAATGCCCTATTGACTCCAATGGCTGAGTTTTCAGGTGGTGCCGCCTTTCACAGCATGCCGTGTTACATGGTGTTTGTGAAATGTTCACAGCCTCCTGAAGCAAAGAGAATGAAAAGGATAGATAACAGGTGAATGTTATACAAGAATTGGAAGAACTTAGGCACATAAACCAAAACAGAATTCAAAACTTTAACAAAAAATGGTTCACTGGGATGTTGTTCAAATACTCTACAACCTATTATTCTACCCTATCACTAGGGGAAAGCAATATTAAAATGAATAGCTATGCCCCGACTCAATGCTAGTGGAAAGCCTTACAACTGGACACTTTACTTAACCTCCCTGGCGGTATTCCCGAGTGTAGCTCGGGGTAAAGTTTCAGTACCAAAAGCGGTAACCCCCCCGAGCTACACTCGGGCTTACCATGCGGCGTTGCTCAGGGAGTCCCTGCAGAGCTTACCTTGTCCTTCGCTCCCACGATGTGTCCCCTGCAGCGTCCCCGGCCATCTCCTCCGGCCGATGCCGGCATCCGGCTTCTGTGTTCCGGTCCCTGTGACGTCGGGACGTACGGCGGCAAATTTGAAATTTTTAAAAAATTAAATTTTTTTTAAAATGATTATTATATAGTAAAACATTGCTGTTTCAACCCATTTCACATACATTTTGTCCCGAGTGCTTTGTCCTGTCCTCTGCCTGCATTTTGACTGTTCTTTCTGCCTGGAAACTGAGAAAAGTCCATGGTGTCCAAAAAGCGTCCCTTTTAGGTCAAAAGCGGTTTTAGACCGGCTAGAGAACAGCGATAGTAAATCAGAACTACTTGCAGAATTGAGTGATAATGATTCGTGGGGGAAATTCGTCATCAGACACTGAAAACGATTCTGCGACTTTGCTCAGCGATGTGCGAATTTGCCTCTGTATTTCACATTTCAGTGTTTTTGGTTTGATTATATTATTGAATTAAATTTATTATTATTATATTATTATTTTTTATGATTATTTATTAAATTATAATTTATGATTTTGTGTTTCAAGTTTTATCATATCCGGGATGTTTACTAGACTCTTGTTCAGACAGATTTCAGTGAGTTATTCCTAAAGATTACAGCCTACAATAAAAAAACTACATATTTCCATGCAAAAAAATGGTACCGCTTTCAGCACAAAAAAAATCGGAAATAATCATACCGCCGAGGAGGTTAAACAACAAACTTACAAAGTCTGCAGGGGATCAAACAATTGTTTTCCCCACTGTACACTTTACTATACCACATGTGAAGTAAGCCTTAGTAGCAGTTTAGCACAAAAAATCGGAAAGAATCATACCGCCAGGGAGGTTAATATGTATCTTACTCAGACAGATAAAGAAAGGTGGCCTTTGGAGTCTTGAAAAGAGGGGTGGAGGAGAGCCAGCAGAGAAACTCTTAGCAACTTATATACCCCAATCTACTTCTCTTTCTCAGAAGAGTATGGCGAAGATCTTATCTAATGGGTAGAGCAACTTGATTGTAAAGCCTGAATTTTTTTTCTTTTTGCAATAATAAACTTGGCATACTTGCCTGCCCTGTGCAATGATTTTGCACAGAGGATCCCTGGTCCCCCTTTTCTCTGCTCCCCTTTTCCTTATATCTTAGCTGCAAAACCTGCTTACTCATAAATGAAATCCCGTAGGGTGTACAGTATGTTGCTAACAAACAAAAGACTACAAAAAATCCAACCCGTTCTTGTTTTCTCAATGCAGGAAGCTAAAGTAAAGAAACTGGAACTAGACTAAATGTGTGGATTAAGGAACGGAAATATTAAAAACACAGTCAATAGAAACACATTCTGTGGTTTATATGCAATTTATGTAAATCTGTAATCTCATTTCTTGGTTTCTGGAGTTTTATTTCCAGCAGTGAATTTGTATATTTCATCCTGTTTGTTACTCTACTAAAATTAGAAGATTAAAAATATTTGAAAACATGTGGTCCCATTGCACAAAGTATTTTCACTTCCTTAGAAATGTTTTACTGTTAAAACAGATATAAAATGACAACTTGATAGCAGTTGTATTTATTTAAATGGGAATCAATGAAGATCCTAACTTGGATTTAAAGGTCATGAGTGATGTCATTATGGTGGTTGCATTATGACATCATTGGATTAAAGGAATGCAACATCTACATAGTGCAGTGTATTCCCTGCATTTGTGTAAAACATTTCCCACTAGCTTTCTTGCCCCCCCCCCCACCCACCTCTCTTTATACTTACCTATCTCAATCCAGTGCTGTGCTTGTCTGCAGAGGCAGTTGTCTGTGTTCCTCTCCTCACAGGATGCAGAGATAGTATCAGGAGCCATAAGTGGAGCCACTAATGGTGTCATATGAATATTAAAGAGTTTTAAAAGTTCATGGTTTTTAACCTTCATGCATTCTATCCATGAAGGTAAAAAAAACTTCTCTGAACAGCATCCCCCCCAGTCCCCTTCTAATACTCACCTACACCCCTTCTCGATTCAGCATGTGCATTGGAGTCTCAGCTATCCTCTCCTCATTGGCTGAGACAGAAGGAGGAGCCATTGACTCCCACTGCTGTCAATCACAGCCAGTGAGCCAATGAGAAGAAATAGGGGGTGGGGCTGAGCACACTGGGCTCTGGATACACAGAGCAACGGGTGACCCCATAGCAAGCTGCTTGCTGCGGGGGCACCTGAAAGAACTTAAAACGAGGAGGATACTGGCTGCTGTGTGTGAAACCACTGCACATAGCAGGTAAGTATAGGCATGTTTATTATTTTAAAAAAAGCCTTTAGAATCACTTTAAATGTCCATCTTTGGAAACCTGAAGGATGGAGATTGCACATTTGCGACCTTTTGAGTAAACTCATCTGCTTTACTGATAAGCTTTACAACACAGTTATGAATTTTAGAAAATTCACTTTTTTACATTAAAATACAATATTGGTCTGATTATGACTTATACAAAGTTAAGCTTTCTGTTTAATAGGATGAGACATTCAAAAAACGAACTTAAAAATAAAACATAAAGTAGGGAGAAAGAAGGCTGAATGAGGGGAGTGGAGTTTAAAAAGTAGTGATTTCTACTGATAACTGACTCTGAATGCTGGTGCTGACTCCTGGCTCTAACAACCAACTTTGACAATGACTGACATCTGATTCTGCTTATGCTGACTTCTTACTCCAACAGCCAACTTTGACAATTAAGTCTGAGAGCTCATGATGACTTATGACTCCGACACCAGACTGCTATGGCTGACATCTCACTCTGACTACTGATGCTAAATTCTGACTCTAACATCGGGCTCTAACAGCCAACCTTGACAGGTTACTCTTACTGCTGATGCTGACTCTGACAACCAACTGACTGCTGATGCTGACTCTGACAACCAACTGACTGCTGATGCTGACTCTGACAACCAACTGACTGCTGATGCTGACTCTGACAACCAACTGACTGCTGATGCTGACTCTGACAACCAACTGACTGCTGATGCTGACTCTGACAACCAACTGACTGTTGATGCTGACTCTGACAACCAACTGACTGCTGATGCTGACTCTTGACTCTCACACCTGACTCTAACAGCTGAGTCCATCACCTGACTGCTGATGCTGACTGCCAATGCTGATTCCTGGCAATGCCTGCTGTTGCTGACTCTCGACACTGACTGCTGATGCTAAATCTTGACTCTGACTGCTGATGCTGACTACCAACACTGACTCCTGTCAATGCCTGCTGATGCTCACTCATGACTCCAACACCCAACTTTGACTGCTGATGCTGACTCCTGACTCTGAAATCTGACTGTAACAGGGCGGACTGACCATTTAGAAACTCAGGCACAGCCCGAGGGCCCGGGGTCAGTAGGGGCCCCATGAGATGCCCCAGGTACCTTTTTCATAGGCTTTTTTAAGTTTGGGCAAGGAGACAGGGGCCCCATGATCCCCTATTCCCAGGGGGCCCCATGAGTTGTCAGTCCGCCCCTGGACTGTAATATCTAACTCTGACAACTGAGTCTGACTACTGATACTGACTCCTGACTCTGACAATCAACTGATGCCTAACCAGGAGCGGACTGACCATTTGGAAACTCGGGCACTGGGTCAGTAGGGGGCCCCATGAGATGCCCCTGGTTCCTTTTTCATAGGCTTTTTTGAGTTTGGGCAAGGACACAGGGGCCCCATGATCCCCTATTCCCCGGGGGCCCCATGAGTTGTCAGTCCACCCCTGGAATGTAATATCTAACTCTGACAACTGAGTCTGACTACTGACACTGACTCCTGACTGACAATCAACTGATGCCTAACCAGGAGCGGACTGACCATTTGGAAACTCGGGCACTGGGTCAGTAGGGGGCCCCATGAGATGCCCCTGGTACCTTTTTCATAGGCTTTTTTGAGTTTGGGCAAGGACACAGGGGCCCCATGATCCCATATTGCCCAGGGACCCCATGAGTTGTCAGTCCGCCCCTGTGTCTAACCCTGGCTCATGACTTTGACTCTTATTCCTGAAAAGTCTGCTTGCAGTTTAATAGATTATTGATAGTATCAACAATAGTTTGCTGGATTCCTGATTGCAGACTGAAGAAGAAGCTTGAAGGAAACTGAAGTATGTCCCAAAATGGACACTGTAGATGGTGCAATTTCTAATATTTAATCGCTTAAGATTGAAAAGTTAACTTCAAAGGAAAGCAATTGAGCCAGGCGTATGTTAACTTATTAGAGGGTAAGAGTATTTTCCTTTTACTATGGAAAAGTATTCTTATAAAATAAAAGCCCCCTTTGGCTTTAAGGTCCTAATCTTCCGTAGGCAAGAGGAAAGTGTAAAACCTGCTCTAAAGTTTCACATATCTTTCTCTATTAAGCATCCATCTCAGAATGTTCTCAAATTTTGTCACCACTAATCATCCATAACCTAAAATGCTATGACTACCAGAGTAGCAAGCAGGACACATCCTTATGTAAAATTATACTTAAAAAAAGATATTAAATCTATCATTAAACAAAAGCAAGCTGTCACGTAGCTTGTGAGGAGTTTGAAGAGTTTAGTAAGGCCTCTCTTACATCTCTGGCTCTGGTGTCTGGTAGAGAAAACAGGCGACACAAGGGCAAAGAGTAGCATGAGTGCCTAGTCGTTCTTCCTAGATGATGAAAGAGGGGGGCAGATGACTGTGGACTGGTCAGCAATATGTATCCTCCCCTCAGGGGATGATGGAGAGCAGACTGGTCACAGGAATAGCAAGCAGGAGCACTGCAGGAGCATGTGACAACCACGGGAACAGCAAACAGGTGGCAGACTAATGCATCAGCTGTGGAGGTTGGGCAGGTTAGTAGGCTGAAGTGCAACCCAGGGGCGGAGTGACAACTCATGGGGCCCCCGGGCAATAGGGGATCATGGGGCCCCTGTGTCCTTGACCAAACTCAAAAAAGCCTATGAAAAAGATACTAGGGGCATCTCATGGGGCCCCCTACTGACCCAGTGCCTGAGTTTCCAAATGATCAGTCCGCTCCTGGTTAGGCATCAGTTGATTGTCAGAGTCAGGAGTCAGTATCAGTAGTCAGACTCAGTTGCCAGAGTTAGATATTACAGTCCAGGGGCGGACTGACATCTCATGGGGCCCCCGGGCAATAGGGGATCATGGGGCCCCTGTGTCCTTGCCCAAACTCAAAAAAGCCTATGAAAAAGGTACCAGGGGCATCTCATGGGGTCCCCTACTGACCCCGGGCCCCCGGGCGGTGCCCGAGTTTCCAAATGGTCAGTCCGCCACTGGTGCCACCTGAGAGACTGGTTGGTAGTCATGGCACAGGAACTTAGCCCTGGTATGAAGTCAGGCAAGCAAGGTTAGCAAATGGCAATCAGATCAGGTACAATGGGTTTAGCGAAAGCAAAGTCAGGGTTCATGCCAGAGTAAGTAATAGATGAGCAGGTCAGGAAATGGAGGAGCAGGCAGATGCAAGCAGACGTTGGTATAGGTCGGGTGTCGGCAACCCGCGGCTCCGGAGCCGCATGCGGCTCTTTTTCACCTTTCCTGCGGCTCCGGAGCACACTGCCCACCAGGTGACAGGCAATAGGGTCGGCAAGCCGCGGCACTTTTAATGTAGATCTTCTGTGTGCCGAGCGCCCGCTGGCAAACATTGGCTGTCAGGATGTAGGCGGGGCAGCCCGGATGTAGGCGGGGCAGCGTGACAAACTCCTCTCCTCTCACAGTCCGCCCTGAAGACCAGAACGGCGCGGGAACCCAGCGAGAGGAACGCGCGGAGCAAAGGTAAGTGAATTCACACAATATGGGGAATGAATTACTATGGGGGATGAATTACTATAGGGGGGATGAATTACTATGGGGGGGATGAATTACTACGGGGGATGAATTACTACAGGGGGGATGAATTACTATAGGGGGGATGAATTACTATAGGGGGGATGAATTACTATATGAGGGATGAATTACTATATGAGGGATGAATTACTATATGGGATGAATTACTATGGGGGATGAATTACTATAGGGGGGATGAATTACTATATGAGGGATGAATTACTATATGAGGGATGAATTACTATATGGGATGAATTACTATGGGGGATGAATTACTATATGGGGGATGAATTACTATATGGGGGATGAATTACTATAGGGGGGATGAATTACTATATGGGGGATGAATTACTATGGGGGATGAATTACTATGGGGGATGAATTACTATAGGGGGGATGAATTACTATATGGGGGATGAATTACTATAGGGGGGATGAATTACTATAGGGGGGATGAATTACTATGGGGGATGAATTACTACGGGGGATGAATTACTATATGGGGGATGAATTACTATATGGGGGATGAATTACTATAGGGGGGATGAATTACTATAGGGGGGATGAATTACTATGGGGGATGAATTACTACGGGGGATGAATTACTATATGGGGGATGAATTACTATAGGGGGGATGAATTACTATAGGGGGGATGAATTACTATGGGGGATGAATTACTATATGGGGGATGAATTACTATAGGGGGGATGAATTACTATGGGGGATGAATTACTATATGAGGGATGAATTACTATATGGGGGATGAATTACTATGGGGGATGAATTACTATGGGGGATGAATTACTATATGGGGGATGAATTACTATATGGGGGATGTATTTTCAGTTTTAAAAATGTTTCTCTCAAAATAAATTTCAATCGTGGTTTTGGCGAGATTTGGCTCAGTCGAAAAAAAAGGTTGCCCACCACTGACCTAAGGCTATGATTGTGATTATGACGATACACTGTGGCCCTGATTAACCCTTTGCTTACTGGGCCCTTAAACCCCCTTCATGACCAGAGCGTTTTTTGCAATATATGCAGTGTCGGATTTGTTTTAAATGTTGCAATGGTTTTGCGGCTCCCAGTCTTTTTTTCCCTCTCGGAAATGGGTCCAAGTGGCTCTTTATGTCTTAAAGGTTGCAGACCCCTGGTATAGGTGGATAGCAGGAGTAGATCAGGGTAGGCCTGGTCAGTAGCGGGTAGTCAGACACAAAGCCACAGATCACAGATTCACAGGTAAAGCTGTAGACAAGACAACACCGGCTATAGGCAGCTGACCAATAATCGATCTGGTGCCACAAAACTTGATGTGAGGCCACAAGGCAGCCTGTGACTGTACATGGATGGTTGCCCAGATGTGCCATTCTAGAGTACATACTGGCAGGTCCTTTCTGACACTGTCACTATGCCTTCTTTGTTTATTTATGGGCCCCCCGCTGACCCCGGGCCCTCGGGCAGTGCCCGAGTTTCCAAATGGTCAGTCCGCCCCTGGTTAGGGACCTTAGATTGTACACCCCTTGAGGGTTAGGGACCGATGGGAATGTACAATATATATGTAAAGCGCTGCGTAAATTGATGGCGCTATAATGTTTTCCTTATTGTAGATATGTCAACAAAAATGTTAGCATGTGCCAGAGATTTCTGTAGGTCTTTAGCTGACACTCTGGGATTCTTCTTTACCTCATGCAGCATTCTGCGCTGTGCTCTTGCAGTCATTTTGACAGGACGACCACGCCTAGGGAGAGTAGCAACAGTGCTAAACTTTCTCCATTTGTAGACAGTCTGTCTTACCGTGGACACATGAACATCAAGGCTTTTGGAGATATTTTTGTAACCCTTTCCAGCTTCATGCAAGTCAACAATTCTTGATCGTAGGTCTTCTGAGAGCTCTTTTCTGCGAGGCATGGTTCACATCAGACAGTGCTTCTTGAATCCAGTAAACCCAAAACAGGTGTGTGTTTTTTAAGGGCAGGACAGCTGTCAGCAACACATCCAATATCATCACACTGATTGGAGTCAAGGTTGGCTCACTCCTGGCTCCAATTAGCTCTGGGAGAAGTCATTAAGCTAGGGCCTCACATACTTTTTCCTCCCTGCACTGTGAATGTTTACATGTTATGTGCAATTAAACCATGGCAACATCTAATGTTTGTGTAGTATTATGTTCAGCAGACTGTGTTCTTCTATTGTTGTGACTTAGATGACGTTCAGAGCACATTTTATGCCCAATTCGTGCAAAACTCCACGTAATCCCAAGGGGTTCACATACTTTTTCTTGCAACTGTATAAGTACCTGAAATAAATAAATATTAGGTCTGCTATAGAATGACAGGTGCACTTGAAATATTGACACACCTGTAAATCACATGGAATTACCGGCATTTACAGATGTGCTACATTTACAGAATTTACTGCACAATTCAGCAAGATAAAATACAAATAAGTTATGCAACATAAAGTATATGTGCATGTTTGTAAAAATGTCATGGCTATATTAAGTAAGCAGAAGAACGAAGAAACACGTATACCATCAAAAATGAAAAGCCCATAAAACAAAACAGACTGAGCTTTCTCTTAGTGGATCATCCTTCAATTAACGTTCCAATAACAAACTGAAATGCACTAATTTTCTATCTAGCTGAAATTTTATAACCTTTTCCTTTTGAATGCTTTTAACTCCACAAAATGATTAAATCCTTTAATGAATAGAGGGAGGAAATGTTTTAAAATTTGGACTTTTTCCCAGTTTCTCAGCTATGCAGAATGCCTCCTAGCAAACACATGTGCATACAGATGTTGTCGTTCTTACGCAAGTCCTTTTTCTACTTCATGAATGCTCTTTGGCTGTTTGTTATAGGCATCAAAATAATGAATATGTAAATTCCTGGATGATAATCCTCAGGAAGGCTGATACTGTTGTCTCAGTTCACATCCTGAGACGCTGGGTATCTCCAGTCTGGTTTAACCTCAAACACACTGAAGTAGACGTGACATCATCCCCTATCCATGTGTGCTGCTTCAATGTGCAGGCAGATTTGTACATTTGACCCAAAAACCTACTCACATATACTTCAATGTATAGTCGAATTTATCAGTAATTCTAGAAAATCAATTACAAAATCAATACTTTTATAGGTCTTCATGAAACAATCCTGATGTGTCACAGCACATAGCAAAAATATCCCTATAACACCTATACAGTATTTAACCAACAATCATTGGATAAAAGATAAAAGTGAGCGCTAGATGGAAAGCTGCTCTACGCCAAAGGTACCAGTAAACCTTCAAGGAATAATCAATAAAAGAGGGCGCAGCGCTAAGGGCAACAAATTACCTGAAACATACATAAATACATATGAATAATAAACAACATATGAAGTAAAAATGGTGACTACGGTGTGTCAATAAAGTGCCAAAGTCTCTAAAGATAGCAGAGTGGTGATCAATCGTGCGTCTTCTGGTGATCAAATATTCTAATTACACACTCACCAGATGCATAATTCAAATATGCATGTAGAAGATAATGATCCTCTCAGGGTCTCAAAATGAGGTCATCTTAAGGATAGGTATGGCATCTCTGGGTCACCATCTGGGCACATCTGTCCGTCCAGGCTCCCCTATGGATCATGAGCATATAGGCTATGACACCTCTTAGCTGCCTTCCCTGGTTGCTCTGCGGGTGGTGGGCTCAACAAGGGTCCCAAGAAAGAAAGCCTGGACGGACAGATGTGCCCAGATGGTGACCCAGAGACGCCATACCTATCCTTAAGATGACCTCATTTTGAAACCCTGAGAGGATTATTATCTTCTACATGCATATTTGAATTATGCATCTGGTGAGTGTGTAATTCGAATATCTGATCACCAGAAGACGCACGATTGATCACCACTCTGCTATCTTTAGAGACTTTGGCACTTTATTGACACACCGTAGTCACCATTTTTACTTTCATATGTTGTTTATTATTCATATGTATTTATGTATGTTTCAGGTAATTTGTCGCCCTTAGCGCTGCGCCCTCTTTTATTGAACGAACAATCATTGTCACGATCAGGGCTCAGGCTCAGAGACCAATGGCTATAGCAGTGGAAAGGCTCACATAGAAGCTAGAAGAATAAATACACAAGTATATTTCCCTGGCAGCTGATGTGGGCTTACCTGAGGCATGAAGTCTAAGAACTTACTGGTCTTCATCAGGGCTCCTGATGGTGGAGATGGCTTTTGCTGCATGCTAGTGCCAGGTCACAGTCCTCAGGATCGCCCCACCAGTAGGTGAGCAAGCTGAGGTTTGGTAGCAGATATAGCAAGTTGGGATCAAGAGCAGTCAGTAAACAAGCCAAAGGTCAATAACAAGTGGTTGCAGGTTGGCATCAAGCAGAAGTGTAGTTGAGGAACAAGCCAAAGGTCAGTAACCAATGGTTGCAGGCTGGTATCAAGTAGAAGCGTCGACGAGGAACAACCTCTACAACAGTGATCTGTGACAGTGGAGTGGCTGCCCTGTTATGTTGTGAACACAGGAGGTTGGCATAGGTGCCATTCGGAGACTGCATTACATTTTATCAGTGAATGCAAAGCATTCTCTGATTCAGGTTGAGAGCAAGATGTCACTTCCCAAACTCTCTACCTCATCCAATTACAGAACTCCTTGCACTCATTGAGGTGTCTGCTACAGTGATTTCCAATAATCTACAATGATCCCACAGGAATAATATCTTGTATATACAGTTACATTGGTCAGTCCAAGCTGGACCAATATGACAAATATAAAATACCCATAACTGGAATTGTTATTTAGCCACTTCAGTACTGGGCACTTATACCCCCTTCCTGCCTACCGGGCACTTATACCCCCTTCCTGCCTACCGGGCACTTATACCCCCTTCCTGCCTACAGGGCACTTATACCCCCTTCCAGCCTACTGGGCACTTATACCCCCTTCCTGCCTACAGGGCACTTTTACCCCCTTCCTGCCTACAGGACACTTCTACCCCCTTCCTGCCTACCGGGCACTTATACCCCCTTCCTGCCTACCGGGCACTTATACCCCCTTCCTGCCTACCGGGCACTCCCCCCCCCTTCCTGCCTACAGGGCACTTATACCCCCTTCCTGCCTACCGGGCACTTCTACCCCCTTCCTGCCTACAGGGCACTTATACCCCCTTCCTGCCTACCGGGCACTTATACCCCCTTCCTGCCTACCGGGCACTTCTACCCCCTTCCTGCCTACCGGGCACTTCTACCCCCTTCCTGCCTACCGGGCACTTATACCCCCTTCCTGCCTACAGGGCACTTCTATCCCCTTCCTGCCTACAGGGCACTTCTACCCCCTTCCTGCCTACTGGGCACTTATACCCCCTTCCTGCCTACAGGGCACTTCTACCCCCTTCCTGCCTACCGGGCACTTATACCCCTTTCCTGTCTACAGGGCACTTATACCCCCTTCCTGCCTACCGGGCACTTATACCCCCTTCCTGCCTACCGGGCACTTCTACCCCCTTCCTGCCTACAGGCCACTTCTACCCCCTCCCTGCCTACCAGGCACTTCTACCCCCTTCCTGCCTACAGGGCACTTCTACCCCCTTCCTGCCTACCGGGCACTTCTACCCCCTTCCTGCCTACAGGGCACTTCTACCCCCTTCCTGCCTACAGGACACTTCTACCCCCTTCCTACCTACAGGGCACTTCTACCCCCTTCCTGCCTACAGGGCACTTCTACCCCCTTCCTGCCTACAGAGCACTTATACCCCCTTCCTGCCTACAGGGCACTTATACCCCCTTCCTGCCCAGGCCAATTTTCAGCTTTCAGCGCTGTCGCACTTGGAATGACAATTGCGCGGTCATGCAACACTGTACCCATATGAAATTTTTATCATTTTTTTCACACAAATATGGCTTTATTTTGGTGGTATTTAATCACCACGTAGTTTTTTATTTTTTGTGAAATAAAACAAAAACCCTTGAAACTTTTGAAAAAAAAAACGCACTTTTCTTTGTTTCTGTTATTAAAGTTTGCAAATAAATAACATTTCTTCATAAATTTATGTCAAAATGTATTCTGCTGCATTTCTTTGGTGAAAATAATAATAATAATTGAATTTTGTTTTTTTTTTTCAAATGTTTCTCTTATTTTTTTATTGTATATTAACTTTTTTCTTTTTTTTACTATTTTATTTTTCAGCACACTGTGACCAAAGCAATACAATGTTACCATAGTAACATTGAACTACTCTGGGCAAGCGATCAGAATTTTTTTTTTTCCAACACGTTATGATTGCTAATACCAATGTATTTCATTGATATTTCCAATCATTGTTACTGAATGAAACTGATTCATTCAGCTTTTTGTTGTGATTAGCTGTGATTGGGAAAAGCTGATCACATGATACAGATGGGCTGCGATTGGCCCTGTCTGTATCATGTGACTGTCTTGACCAGTCACAGCTAACAACATAATTGGAAACAATGGATGGCATGACAAGAAGCCATCCATTGTATACAATTGACATGTGATCTGCTGTGATTGGTCACAGTGGTCATACGACACTGGCAACGGGTTGGTGTAGTGATATGTCATTGGCTGTGTCCTGTGGAAACAACCGGTGACAGATCGTGCGGCCGCATGCGGATGTCGTATGATGCCGAGTCACAACGGCGAGGGTCCCGTCCTGCCGTCAATCTGCTATAGGCCGGGCGGGAAGGTGTGAATGCTGTAACAAGTAAAAATCACGTATGTATGCTATCCTATGTAAACTGGAACATATACCAAATATAAAGTAGGTTATCCCAATTTGACTACAAAAGTGGAAATACACTTTAAAAGAAAAGACAAAGAACCTTATCTCTATTGTGTAAACTACTAGTCCCATCAATCCACCATGTAATGGAGATAAGTATACACAGACATGTTTGAAGTTCAAAACCAACCTAGTTCAATCGGTGCAATCTTTCAAAAATGACAAAGAATCTTGTGTAAACAATAAAGTATATAAACAATAAATGAAATAATACAAAATAAAATAAATAAACCCACCCCCTTGTTGCTTGCTGAACACAGAGAAAGTGAATCTCACCTCTGTCACGTACCTGGTTGGCGAGCCTGACGTGGAGAGGAGGCGTCCTCTTACTATTCCCGCTCAGAGCCCCTGATAGTGGGAACAGAGAGCGCGGAGCCAGGAGTGGCACGAGTGCCGGGTGGGTCTGGAGCTGATGGTAGGCAGGTGAAGACCCAGGAGATCCGGATGCAGGCCAGGTGCGGATGCAGGAATGTGGGTGCAGCAGCAGGTAGGTATGGCAGCAACCAGGATGCAGGCCGGAGCGGACAGGAGCGTAGATGCGGCAGCAGGCAGGTATGGCGGTAACCAGGGTGCAGGTCAGGTGCAGGATCATAGGTGCAGCAGCAGGTAAGTATGGCGGCAACCAGGATGCCGACTGGAGCGGACAGGAGCATAGATGTGGCAGCAGGCAGGTATGGCGGTAACCAGGGTGCAGGTCAGGTGCAGGATCATAGGTGCAGCAGCAGGTAAGTATGGCGGCAACCAGGATACAGGCCAGGTGCAGATACAGGTAAGTATGTGCAGCAGAGTCAGGATCAAACAAGCAAATCAAGTACAAGGGAGCAGGCAAGCAGATAGTCAGGGATAAGCCAGGGTCGGTGCATGCGGAGTTCTTTCTTAGCCAGGGTCAGATCAGATACAGGCAACAGAATCAGGTTTTGGAGTGCAGAACATTATAGACCAGAAGGCATTGACTAGACTATACTGGAGGTTTAAATAGCCCGCCTTGCAGTGACGTGTACGCTAGTGTGCATGCACGCACTCACACGCTCCTGCGCATGCGCACTCGCACCACTGCAGCCAGAGGGGATCCGGCGCCGATGTACGGCTGCATGGAGGAGGGATCTCTGACATCCTCACTCTTAACAAACATTCCTCATAAGAAAGTGCAGTGCAACTCCCTATATTCACCACCCCCCCCCCCCCTTCCTAACAAGGCATATGCCACTAACAGTGGTAAATAGTGATAACAATTGTGATCATAAATGTCCTATCAACACAAAGTCCATACAATATACCTATTGGTATCTACAAGTGACACTGTGAGTATCCTCTTCATTTCCACTGTTCAGTGCACCACCATACCAGGTGACAGACCTGCTCACCTCAAAATCGGTAATATGCGCTCATCTGGATATTCACAGCCTCTGTAGATGCTGGAGAGTTAAACCATTCTACAATTACTTCTAATAGTTATAGGCTACTTTACAAAAGAGAGATATAGGTTTACGCTTCCTGAATCTCCCATTCTACCTGTTGGATTTTGTATTTATTTTATAATGGAATGAATCAAACAAGATATACAGTTGCAAGAAAAAGTATGTGAACCCCTTGGGATTCCGTGGAGTTTTGCATGAATTGGGCATAAAATGTGCTCTGAACATCATCTAAGTCACAACAATAGAAGAACACAGTCTGCTGAACATAATACTACACAAACATTAGATGTTGCCATGGTTTAATTGCACATAACATGTAAACATTCACAGTGCAGGGAGGAAAAAGTATGTGAACCTTTGGACTTAACTGGTTGACCCTCCTTTGGCAGCAATAACCTCAACCAAACATTTCCTGTAGTTGCAGATCAGACCTGCACAACGATCTGGAGTCATTTTGGACCACTCCTCTTCACAAAACTGTTTCAGTGTAGCAATATTCTTGGGATGTCTGGTGTGAATCGCTCTCTTAAGGTCATGCCACAGCATTTCAATGGGGTTGAGGTCAGGACTCTGACTGGGCCACTCCAGAAGGTGTATTCTGTGCTGTTGCAGCCATTGTTTTGTTGAATGACTTGTATGGTTTGGGTCATTGTCCTGTTGCATCACCCATCCTCTGCGGAGCTTCAGTTGGCGGACAGATGATGTGTGTTCTTCCCAAACAACTCAATCTTGGTTTCATCTGTCCACAGTATATTCTGCCAGTAGTGCTGTGGAACATCCAGGTGCTCTTTTGCAAACGTCAAACGTGCTGCAATCTTTTTTTTGGACAGCAATGGCTTCCTCCGTGGTGTCCTCCCATGTACTCCATTCTTGTTTAATGTTTTCCTTATTGTAGATGTGTCAACAAAAATGTTAGCATGTGCCAGAGATTTCTGTAGGTCTTTAGCTGACACTCTGGGATTCTTCTTTACCTCATGCAGCATTCTGCGCTGTGCTCTTGCAGTCATTTTTACAGGATGACCATGCCTAGGGAGAGTAGCAACAGTGCTAAACTTTCTCCATTTGTAGACAGTCTGTCTTACCGTGGACACATGAACATCAAGGCTTTTGGAGATACTTTTGTAACTCTTTTCAGCTTCATGCAAGTCAACAATTCTTGATCGTAGGTCTTCTGAGAGCTTTTTTTCTGCGAGGCATGGTTCACATCAGACAGTGCTTCTTGAAACCAGTAAACCCAAAACAGGTGTGTGTTTTTTAAGGACAGGACAGCTGTCAGCAACACATCCAATATCATCACACTGATTGGAGTCAAGGTTGGCTCACTCCTGGCTCCAATTAGCTCTGGGAGAAGTCATTAAGCTAGGGCCTCACATACTTTTTCCTCCCTGCACTGTGAATGTTTACGTCTTATGTGCAATTAAACCATGGCAACATCTAATGTTTGTGTAGTATTATGTTCAGCAGACTGTGTTCTTCTATTGTTGTGACTTAGATGACGTTCAGAGCACATTTTATGCCCAACTCATGCAAAACTCCACGGAATCCCAAGGGGTTCACATACTTTTTCTTGCAACTGTATAAGAAGCCAAGGGCTAATCCAACCCACTACACTCTGCATATATCAACCTCACTATATCACTGTATCTCTTCATTATTAACTGCAACTTTAAGGGGTGGTGCCTTTACTTTGAATCTGCATTGTATCTTAATTTCAGGGGTTTATTATTTCTTATGCTCATAGCAGAATGTTATAACTTTTTGCACACTTCAGCCTTCTAAAGCTAAACAGGAAATTAGGAATAGGCACAAACCAAAAATTAGGCTTTATAGACTAAAGTTTCCAGGATGGTAACAACTGGCAAGAGAAATAATGCTGCCTCATTACCCATAACAGACTTAATTTATTTAACTCCATTTAAAGTGTTGAATACTATAGGGTGCTTGCGATAATTTAGCAGCACAAATCCTAAAATGTGAGACGGCAATATGAACAAATATGCACAATGGAATGTGCTCAAGGTAAACTTTCAGGAACATTTAGTATCTTAATTTGAGTTAAGATTGTAACTGTGAAGGCTGTGAATTTAGAATTCTTTTCCACAGTTGGCTTCCTGTTTATATGTCTTGTGAAGGACACTGATGGGAACCACGGAAAGGCACAAAGCACAATAACAGATACACTGCAAGCTCCATAAATTACATACAGTGTAAAATGTCAGTGTAAAGTCTGCCAGTCTATCCCGCAATGTGGTCAGATGTTCTCCTTCTTAAACTGTCGTCTATGACTTTTCACTTTCAGTTGTTTTACGATTTCATTTATAATCTGTAGCTTTTCTTGAAAGTCAATACTTTTGGAATTTGATTCTTAATCACAAATATATTTTTTTCCAAATGAATAGAATTTATTATGGGTATAAAAAAAGAGCACGGATGAGTAAATCAGTATGCGTGATTCAGAATTTGCAGCAAATTCAACTTACTTGATTTCTGAGCTGGGGGTTACTGTGAAGAAGTGATTTACCTTGCTGGTAAACTTTTTTTGTTCTGTTAGCAAAGGACCACTGATTAGTTCAGTATCTGGCCCCCAGAAAAGGAATTCCTGGCTCTAAAGGAGCATCAGCTCTCCATGCCCTGGATGACTTCAAGTCACATAGCAGGAATCAATGGACTTTAATGTCCAGGGGGACAAAAAGAGGCCAAACCACCTAATAAAGATGTTTACTACTCCCTTGTTATGCCACTTATGTCATAGGGGTGGGGATTTAAACCTTCTTACAAATAAAAAAATGTGACACCCATTGAGAAACTGTTATATCCATATGTTCTATCTTTATTTATTTAGTCAGGACTGAAAATATACATCATCTTTCAATGAGCTCATCAGTTACAAAACACTCCAAATGACATAAGTACAATAAAACAATATTTAAATTTTTTGGAGATATTTTTGAAAATTGTAGCTGATTCTGAATATTTTTAAAAAAGTATTTATTACGCTAAAAAGAATCACTCCTGTGTTACTTCACAATCAGCCCCATATTGATGAGGACATTTTCTGGTGCAGCAGGGAGTAATTTGCTACTTCCTTACTAGGCCAATTTTAACACTTCTCTCATATAAGTAAAAATCAGTGTTTTTTGCTAGAAAACATTATATATACCCCATAAAACATTATATATATTTTATACACAGCGCTGAGCAAACCGTTGGCGCTATATAAATACTGTATAATAATAATAATAATTGAGTACTGTCCGTGATACTTTTTTTATTTGCACTAACATTTGAGGACAAGCTTTTGGCTACAATCAACTCTAATAATAATAATAATAATATTTTAGCAGAGGCCCTAGAGAATAAAATAGCGGACATTGCAATTTTTTATGTCACATGGTATTTGCAGCAATTTTTAAACACTTTTGTTTTTAAAAAATACACTTTAACCTCCTTGGCGGTATGATTCTTTCCGATTTTTTGTGCTGAAAGCGGTACCATTTTTTTGCATGGAAATATGTAGTTTTTTTATTGTAGGCTGTAATTTTTAGGAATAACTCACCGAAATCTGTCCGAACAAGAGTCTAGTAAACATCCCGGGGAGGATAAAATTTGAAACACGAAATCATAAATTATAATTTAATAAATAATCATAAAAAATAATAATATAATAATAATAAATTGAATTCAATAATATAATCAAACCAAAAACACTGAAATTTGAAATACAGAGGCAAATTCGCACATCGCTGAGCAAAGTCGCAAAATTGTTTTCAGTGTCTGATGAGGAATTTCCCCCACGAATCATTATCACTCAATTCTGCAAGTGGTTCTGATTTACTATCGCTGTTCTCTAGCTGATCTAAAACCGCTTTTGACCTAAAGGGACGCTTTTTGGACGCCATGGACTTTTCTAAGTTTCCAGGCAGAAAGAACAGTCAAAATGCAGTCGGGACAAAATATATGTGAAATGCATTGAAACAGCAATGACAGCAAAAATGAAATTTTTTAAAAATTTCAAATTTCCTGCCGGTTCCGGCGCCCGTACGTCACAGGGACCGGAACACGGAAGCCGGATGCCGGCATCGGCCGGAGGAGATGGCCGGGGACGCTGCAGGGGACACATCGCGGGAGCGAAGGACAAGGTAAGCGCTGCAGGGACCCCCTGAGCAACGCTGCATGGTAAGCCCGAGTGTAGCTCAGGGTTACCGCTCTTGGTACTGAAATTTTACCCCGAGCTACACTCGGGAATACCGCTAAGGAGTTAATGAATAAAAAAAAAAATACATAACCCAATATTTTTGTAAAATATGAAATATGATGTTACACTGAGCAAATAGAAACCCAACATGTTATGCTTTAAAACTGAGCATGATTGTAGAATGGCGCCAAATTATAGTACTTAAAGATCTCCATAGGCAGACACTTTGAAAATTTCTGCAGATTAACAGTTTAGAGTCACAGTGGAGGCCTAGTGCTGGAATCATTGCTCTTGCTCTAACATTTGCAGCAATACCTCACATGTGTGGTTTGAAGACCTTTTGCATATGTGAGCGTGACCTACGTATGGATTCACCTCTGCGAACAAGCTCCGGTCCTCTGCAGGTCATCTTTCCTCCACTCATCTCTATGACAGACAGTGACAACTGCTGGATCGGTTCTCAGTTCTAGGAATCATCCAGGTAAGCCCGAGAACCAGGGGGACCCCTCCTGCTGCTTCTAAAAGTGATCCAGTTCAGATCCAGATCCAATTCACACCTCTGACCACTTTTATCGGTTATAGAAAAAAACAATACGGGGTTTCTGGCTCATTGCTGCAGCCATAACCCGAGTATTCCACGTCCCACCAAGGACATCTTTTGACTTTGACCCGTTGGCAAGTGGTTGGACTACTATTATGGAAAATTCTGTATTCCAAAAACTTTGTGGGGTAAAGTGTAAGTATAGGCAAACTTTTTTTTCTAGTTTTGGAAAGTGAGGAAAAGGGGCTTTAATGAATAAAGATGGGAAGGCTACCTAGCCCGAACCCAGATAAAAACCTGTACAAAACCAGCCAGCACTTAGGGTCTCAATCCTTTACTGAGGTCATGCGAAAATCCAAGTATAACAGACATAATACCACTGAAGTTTCCCATTGTGGCAAATGCACACATTACCAAACACACATATATTGTATATATATATATACACACAGCTCATAAAAATTAAAGGAACACTTTTTAATCAGAGTATAGCATCAAGTCAGTTAAACTCCTGAGATGTTGATCTGGTCAGTTAAGTAGCAGAGGGGGTTGTTAATCAGTTTCAGCTGCTTTGGTGTTAATGAAATTAACAGGTGCACTAGATGGGCAACAATGAGATGACCCCCAAAACAGGAACGCTTTTACAGGTGGAGGCCACTACTGGTAGCATGAAGCGATACCTTGACCCTAAAGGGGTTGCACAGGCAGTCCAACTCCTCCAGGATGACACATAAATACGTGCCATTGCCAGAAGGTTTGTTGTGTCTCCCAGCACAGTCTCAAGAGCATGGAGGAGATTCCAGGAGACAAGCAGTTATTCTAGGAGAGCTAGACAGGGCCGAAGAAGGTCCTTAACCCATCTGAAGGACTGGTATATGCTCTTTTGTGCAAGAAGGAACAGGATGAGCCCTGCCAGAGCCCTATAAAATGACCTCAAGCATGTCACTGGTGTGAAAGTCTCTGACCAAACAATCAGAATTGGCAGGTCCACCACTGGCATCCTGTGCTTTTCACAGATGAGAGCAGGTTCACCCTGAGCACATGTGACTGGCATGAAAGGGTCTGGAGAAGCCATGGAGAATGTTATGCTGCCTGTAACATCTTTCAGCATGACCTTTTTGGTGGTGGGTCAGTGATGGTCTGGGGAGGCATATCCATGGAAGGGTTGCACAGACCTCTACATGCTAGGCAATGCACCCTGAATGTCATCAGTATGCACTTTGGCATACTGAAGCAGAGCATGATCCCCTCCCTTCAGAGATTGGGCCACAGGACAGTATTCCAACATGATAACGACCCCAAACACACCTCCAGGACAACCACTGCCTTGCTAAAGAAGCTGAGGGTAAAGGTGATGGACTGACCAAGCATGTTTACAGACCTAAACCCTATTGAGCATCTGTGGGGCATCCTCAAACAGAAGGTGGAGGAGCGCAAGGTCTCTAACATCCACCAACTCAGTGATGTCGTCATGGAGAAGTGGACTACAGTGGAAACCTGTGAAGCTCTGGGGAACTGCATGCCCAAGAGGGTTAAGGCAGTGCTGGAAAATAATGGTGGCCATACAAAATATTGACACTTTGGGCCCAATTTGGACATTTTCACATAGGGTGGGACTCACTTTTGTTGCCAGCGGTTTAGACTAATGGCTGTGTGTTGAGTTATTTTGAGGGAACAGCAAATTTACATGTTATACAAGCTGTACACTCACTACTTAATATTTTAGCAAATTATGATCTCTTAGAATAAAATATTTACAAACAAAAATGTGAGGGGTGTGCTCACTTCTGTGAGATATTGTACAGTCGCAAGAAAAAGTATGTGAACCCCTTGGGATTACGTGGAGTTTTGCATGAATTGGGCATAAAATGTGCTCTGAACGTCATCTAAGTCACAACAATAGAAGAACATAGTCTGCTGAACATAATACTACACAAACATTAGATGTTGCCATGGTTTAATTGCACATAACATGTAAACATTCACGGTGCAGGGAGGAAAAAGTATGTGAACCTTTGGACTTAATAACTGGTTGACCCTCCTTTGGCAGCAATAACCTCAACCAAACGTTTCCTGTAGCTGCAGATCAGACCTGTACAATGATCTGGAGTCATTTTGGACTACTCCTCTTCACAAAACTGTTTCAGTGTAGCAATATTCTTGGGATGTCTGGTGTGAATCGCTCTCTTAAGGTCATGCCACAGCATTTCAATCGGGTTGAGATCAGGACTCTGACTGGGCCACTCCAGAAGGCGTATTCTGTGCTGTTGCAGCCATTGTTTTGTTGAATTACTTGTATGCTTTGGGTCATTGTCCTGTTGCATCACCCATCCTCTGCGGAGCTTCAGTTGGCAGACAGATGGTCGTACGTTTTCCTGCAAAATGTCTTGATAAACTCTGGAATTCATTTTCCCATCAATGACAACAATCCATCCAGGCCCTGAGGCAGCAAAGCAGCCCCAAACCATGATGCTCCCTCCACCATGTTTTACAGTGGGGATGAGGTTTTGATGTCTGTGTGCTGTGCCTTTTTTTCTCCACACATAGTGTTGTGTGTTCTTCCCAGACAACTAAATCTTGGTTTCATCTGTCCACAGTATATTTTGCCAGTAGTGCTGTGGAACATCCAGGTGCTCTTTTGCAAACTTCAAACGTGCTGCAATATTCTTTTTGGACAGCAATGGCTTCCTCCGTGGTGTCCTCCCATGTACTCCATTCTTCTTTAATGTTTTCCTTATTGTAGATGTGTCAACAAAAATGTTAGCATGTGCCAGAGATTTCTGTAGGTCTTTAGCTGACACTCTGGGATTCTTCTTTACCTCATGCAGCATTCTGCGCTGTGCTCTTGCAGTAATTTTTACAGGACGACTACGCCTAGGGAGAGTAGCAACAGTGCTAAACTTTCCCCATTTGTAGACAGTCTGTCTTACCATGGACACATGAACATCAAGGCTTTTGGAGATACTTTTGTAACCCTTTCCAGCTTCATGCAAGTCAACAATTCTTGATCGTAGGTCTTCTGAGAGCTCTTTTCTGCGAGGCATGGTTCACATCAGACAGTGCTTCTTGAAACCAGTAAACCCAAACAGGTGTATGTTTTTTAAGGGCAGGACAGCTGTCAGCAACACATCCAATATCATCACACTGATTGGAGTCAAGGTTGGCTCACTCCTGGCTCAAATTAGCTCTGGGAGAAGTCATTAAGCTAGGGCCTCACATACTTTTTCCTCCCTGTACTGTGAATGTTTACATGTTATGTGCAATTAAACCATGGTAACATCTAATGTTTGTGTAGTATTATGTTCAGCAGACTGTGTTCTTCTATTGTTGTGACTTAGATGACGTTCAGAGCACATTTTATGCCCAATTCATGCAAAACTCCACGTAATCCCAAGGGGTTCACATACTTTTTCTTGCAACTGTATATATATTGTGGCAGTGCGGTATCCTGCCACGGTGGAAATCACAGTGGTGACCCAGGATTCTCAACCATACAGGTTGAGGGGCTCCAGGCAGTTCTCATTATGCAGAGGAAACGGGTTTATTGGTTTCCTCTTTGGTTTGTAAAGCCTGTTTTGGGACCTGTAGCCTGGAGATTTCTAAGAGATTTGGGAGGGATGAAATCTCCAATCCTGGGCCCATGTTTTGAGAGCAGCCAGCGCGCTGATTGCACAGGTGTGTGCAGGCCTTTTTGTGGAGGCCAGGCCATGATTCTGGGCTCCACCCCGGCAGACAGGAGTCAGGAGGGCACCACCCCGGCAGACAGGAGGTCTCTGCCTTGGAGTCAGGTGGGCTTCACCAAGGAGAGGTGGAAGCCGGGCTAGCTGTGTGCTAGTGGCCAGCTGTGTGCGAGGGCCATAATTTGGGAAGAGTCTGCAGGAGACAGACATTGAACTGTGTACAAGCCAGGAGGCTGAATTTTTGCTGGTATTGCTTGTCGGTGGATACCCCTGCGTTGGAAGCAGTTTTGTTGAACTTTTTCTTTTAAATAAAATTGGGCCAAAAGGCCCTTAAAGAAGCGAGTTGCTGTGTGCTTAAACAAGAAAAGCTCTACCATTTTGAAGTGCGCTCCCACAATATATATATATATATATATATATATATATATATCAGGGGCGGACTGACCATTTGGAAACTTGAGCACTGCTCGAGGGCTCGGGGTCAGTAGGGGGCCCCATGAGATACCCCTAGCACCTTTTTCATTGGTTTTTTTGAGTTTGGGCAAGGACACAGGGACTCCCCATGATCCCCTATTGCCCAGGGGCCCCATGAGTTGTCAGTCCGCGCCTGATATATATATATATATATATATACAGTATATGCACATCCGTTATGCTGTGATCCTGTATGTATAAAAACAAATACCACTTACTTGTATAAAGAAATATATTCAATGCCTATGGTCGCAAACAGAGTTCTCAAACATGTCTAGTAAGGCAGGATGTCAAGTGGTAATATTTGCATATAAAAAAGGATCTAATATTTAGGACGGCAAGCAGTGTATAAAATATGCTCCTAACTGAGGATGGCAAGTGGTATGTGCGGGGAGCAAACATGCATTCCAGGAATCGGAATTTGCAGGCACTGCACAGGTCCATGCAGGACAAATCAAAAGCATAAATTGCCAGCGCTTAAACATACCGAAAATATATGTATCATAATATCGAAAGGCAACAATAAATGAAAGTGTAATGTATTATATATAAATATAATTCCAATGAAATCTCTATAACAATCGATGTGCTTGGAAACCTTAATATTGTGGGAAGAATAAAAGTGCTCTTAAAAAAATACATGTGAGTCCTTTTCTTTTATCTTCCATGAATTCCTATTGCACAAAGTGCCACAGTGCTTCAGCCAGTAACAAATAAAACGCTCCAGTGCTCACACCCCAGTGGTTTGGATAACTCACCAGAAAAAAATGACCTTCTAATAAAAAAAAGGTCTGTCAGCGCTTTAAGTTGCGTATTTTCAAGTCAGCAGAGAAACCTTCACATCCATATACTGTACATCATTTCAGTTGATTGCTCTCATAAATGTCAGGACCATGTAAGGATATATAAATTACAAAGAAGGAGCCTCACGCTGCTATCCTTGAAGCCAGCATGTGTCCCACAAATCCGGAAGCCACTTAAAAGCCGGAAGTGACTTAACATGCGGGAAACTATGACCCAAAATGTTTTGTTCAAAACAGACGTCTTCAGCACTGCACTGACACCATGCACTGGGCATGGTTTTCAAGGTCAAAGAAAATCTACAAAACAGGTACAAATTGTGAAACCAAAAGATTCTCAACTAAATTTGTAGAATGAGGACTACATAAATTTGACAAATTGGTTCTATATTTGGGTTTTCAATATAAATTGGTAGTCAAACTATTGTTATATTGAACAGACACAGCCACATCCAAAAAAGAAGTTATACTTTGTAACAGAATTAAACTAAATAATTGAAATGATGACATTTAAAAGCAGAACAAAATCTTTAAAGCCAAAGAGACTTCCCTGCTCTATAACAAACATATTGTCTATACCAGTGGTGGGCAACCTTTTTTTTCAACTGAGCCAAATCTCGCCAAAACCACGATTGAAATTTATTTTGAGAGCCACATTTTTAAAACTGAAAATACATCCCCATATAGTAATTCATCCCCCATAGTAATTCATCCCCCATAGTAATTCATCCCCCATATAGTAATTCATCCCCCATAGTAACTCATCCCCCATATAATAATTCATCCCCCATAGTAATTCATCCCCCATATAGTAATTCACCCCCCATAGTAATTAATCCCCCATATAGTAATTCATCCCCCATAGTAATTCATCCCCCATATAGTAATTCATCCCCCATAGTAATTAATCCCCCATATAGTAATTCATCCCCCATAGTAATTCATCCCCCATATAGTAATTCATCCCCCATAGTAATTCATCCCCCATATAGTAATTCATCCCCCATATAGTAATTTATCCCCCATATAGTAATTCATCCCCCATAGTAATTCATCCCCCATAGTAATTCATCCCCCATATAGTAATTCATCCCCCCCAGTAATTCATCCCCCATATAGTAATTCATCCCCCCTATAGTAATTCATCCCCCATAGTAATTCATCCCCCATAGTAATTCATCCCCCATATAGTAATTCATCCCCCCATAGTAATTCATCCCCCATATAGTAATTCATCCCCCATATAGTAATTCATCCCCCATAGTAATTCATCCCCCATATAGTAATTCATCCCCCATATAGTAATTCATCCCCCATAGTAATTCATCCCCCATATAGTAATTCATCCCCCATAGTAATTCATCCACCATATAGTAATTCATCCCCCATATAGTAATTCATCCCCCATAGTAATTCATCCCCCATATAGTAATTCATCCCCCATAGTAATTCATCCCCCATATAGTAATTCATCCCCCATATAGTAATTAATCCCCCATATAGTAATTCATCCCCCATATAGTAATTCATCCCTCATAGTAATTCATCCCCCCTATAGTAATTCATCCCCCATAGTAATTAATCCCCCATATAGTAATTCATCCCCCATAGTAATTCATCCCTCATAGTAATTCATCCCCCCTATAGTAATTCATCCCCCATATAGTAATTAATCCCCCATATAGTAATTCATCCCTCATAGTAATTCATCCCCCCTATAGTAATTCATCCCCCATATAGTAATTAATCCCCCATATAGTAATTCATCCCCCATATAGTAATTCATCCCTCATAGTAATTCATCCCCCCTATAGTAATTCATCCCCCATAGTAATTAATCCCCCATATAGTAATTCATCCCCCATATAGTAATTCATCCCTCATAGTAATTCATCCCCCCTATAGTAATTCATCCCCCATAGTAATTCATCCCCCATATAGTAATTCATCCCTCATAGTAATTCATCCCCCCTATAGTAATCCAATCCCCATATTGTGTCAATTCACTTACCTTTGCTCCGCGCGTTCCTCTCGCCGTGTTCCCGCGCCGTTCCGGTCTTCAGGGCGGACTGTGAGAGGAGAGGAGTTTGTCACGCTGCCCCGCCTACATCCTGACAGCCAATGTTTGCCACGCTCCGCGGGCCGGATTAAAAGGTCCGCCGGGCCGTATACGGCCCGCGGGCCGTAGTTTGCCCATTGCTGGGCTAGCTGCAGAGTCCTGACTTTTGGGGCTGCCGCCCGAGAGGAGGGAGGGGAGTGGGCGCCCGGCACACAGAAGAGCCGCATTAAAGTGTGTAAAGAGCCGCATGTGGCTTGTGAGCCGCGGCTTGCCGACCACTGGTCTATGTACTTCAACCTCAAATGAGAGTGGTGCCAGCACAGAGTTGATGGGTAAATACATTTTTCTTTGAGAAGACCAATAAAGAAGTTAGCAACTGAGGGAGCCACTAAGCTACTCATTGTGGTGCCACCAATTTGTACAGCCTCTCTCCAAAACTAAATCGACACCAGTAAAATAAATTCAGATGATGTTAGAATTGGTAACACAAAACATTTGACATTCAGACCAGCACGTTTGTTATTCATCAGATGTCTTGCATCATTTCTATGGGACTGATCCTATTATATTCCCTGTATTATTACAGTAACATAGTTACATTCCAGGTGCATCAAGGTCTTACCGTTTGTTTTCTTTCCTAAAGCTCATGCACATGGGCATACAATTTGCTGTGTACAAATCCATAATATAAAGGGATGTGAACGCAGCTGTGTTGTATGCTATGAGCCCATACACACTGCTCCCTCAGGGTCTGCCGTGTTTAGCTGACATGTAATTATTACCATGTGTAGCCAGTGTCACCACCACTACCGGTGACCTTGGCCTGTAGTCATTCACAATCAGCCGAGCATTGTAATGGTCTGTAAGGTGGGAATAGGGAGGCACATCCTAAATCTGAATACACAGGAAAAAAGCATTTAAAAGAACTTGGATTTTTAAGGGAACACACGTAGAAACTTACACAACTACTTTCTTTAAAAAAATGACAACATATTATTACATTATCAATAAATATATAGACGTATAAAAACATGAAATGCACATGCTCCGCATCATTTATTTTACCACTGTATACTCTTTGCTGCACTCATGTTAATAAATAAAGAATTGGATAGCAGACACTTTATATAGCCCTCAGTTAGCAATCTGAAGATTTTCAGAGGTGGCGGTCTCTCGAGGAAGGAATTGTACATGGAGGAATCTACAATAAGTATACAGTTTTAGAGAAATTTCAGAATACATACAGTAACATAATAATAAAGTAGCAAAGAGCAATACCAGTAAGCAGAGAATCAGCTGAGGTCACCGTCGGTACTTACTAGAGATGAGCGAATCGAACTTGGCGAAGTGGAATTCGTTTCGAAGATTAGGAAAAATTCAATTCGCGCCGAATCCGAAAATTAGCAGACTTCGGATGCGCGAATCAAATTTTTCCAAAAATGGCGGCGACATGTGTGGCAACGGAGCGGGGATCTCTGGGAAGGCGCGCAGACAAGGCGCGCTGACCCATAATGCATTCATTCATGACATGTGATCGCATTAGCCAATCAGCAGCCAGCCAGCCAGCACTGTGTAATGGTCGAGCTATAAATTGCGGCCATCTTAGAATTCTCCATTAGCCTCCGGTCATTCAAGAGAGACAGACCTCTCTGTATTAGGGACAGAGTTAGGGCCAAAGAGACTTTAGGGCAACAGAATCATTACTTAGGGACACAGAATTGTTACTCAGGGACACAGAATTGTTACTCAGGGACAGACACAGAATTGTTACTCAGGGACACAGAATTGTTACTCAGGGACAGACACAGAATTGTTACTCAGGGACACAGAAATGTTACTCAGGGACACAGAATTGTTACTGAGGGACACAGAATTGTTACTCAGGGACAGACACAGAATTGTTACTGAGGGACACAGAATTGTTACTCAGGGACACAGAATTGTTACTCAGGGACAGACACAGAATTGTTACTGAGGGACACAGAATTGTTACTGAGGGACACAGAATTGTTACTGAGGGACACAGAATTTTTACTGAGGGACACAGAATTGTTACTCAGGGACACAGAATTGTTACTCAGGGACACAGAATTGTTACTCAGGGACAGACACAGAACTGTTACTCAGGGACACAGAATCGTTACTCAGGGACACAGAATCGTTGAATTAAAGAGTATGTCAGACAACACGCAGAGGAGTGTCAGAGGAGGCCATGTTTTAGGAGCGAGCAGACGTGGCAGCAGAGGAAGGGGTCGAGGCAGCACTAGTCGCAGCCAGAGGCCAGTGCTCCCGGTGTCATCCAGCGGTCGTGTCTCCACCGACAACCCTGCCGTCATCGATTGGTTGGCTCGGTCGTCTTCCTCTTCCCAGGTCACCTCTGACACCTACAGCCAACGGTCGGTGGGTACGTCAGACACAACCGTTAGTTGGCATGGCCCGGGAGCAAGCCCACTGAAATCACGTGTCCTCTACCTGCCCCTGTCCTTTGGTGTTCCCTCACCAAGCGAAGTATCGCATGCTGTGGGCTCAGCCCCACTGTACAGTGAGGAAGAGCTAACAGAGGGCGGTCAGGAACGGGGGGAGACATCCGCCTCTTCAGCAGCCAGGCGAAGAAGTAGTGGCGAGGAGAGTGGCTCGGTAGCCGGTCTAGAGACAGGTCTGTCTCCTGACCCACACGCAGCCGAGGGGGCTAGTAGTGAGGCGGAGACCCTAATTGATGATGATGAGGCTGATCGCACTTGGCAGCCTCGTCGTCATCAGGCTATTTCTTCCGCATCATCAGGAGAAGAGGGTGCCAGCTTGGCAGCGAGCAAAACAGTCGGTGGGTTGCCCAGGAGGCAGCAGGGTCGCAGCAGTGTCAGTGGAGGCAAACGGCCACGGAGTAGAGCACCAGCTTCACTGCAGCCTACCCCCACGGACAGTAGTGGTGCCGGTGTGCACGGAGGAAGTAGCAGTCAGCCAGTGAGGAGTAGCGGGGGCAAAGTTTCCTACTCGGCGGTGTGGCAATTTTTCGTCAAGCCGCCCGAGGAAGTAAACGTAGCCGTATGTCGACTATGTGGCCAGAAAGTCAAGCGTGGCCAGGGGGCCCATGTTGGGACTACAGTGTTGCGTCAGCATATGCAGCGTCGCCATTCGGTGGCCTGGGAAAACCGTGATAAAGATACGGCGGTTCTGCCTGCCCCAGCCCCCGCTCCATCACCCGCTCCGTTACTTGCTCCGTCACCCGACGTCAATCGCCCTCTATCAGCCAGTCAAGGCTCCAACACCTCTGCTGAGGGGAGTTGTCGCTCGTTGGCATCTTCCGCTCGTTCAGATGCTCCTTCTCCTGCTACTCCTCTTCACGGATTCCGTCAGCAGTCTTTCTTGGAATCCGTTTCCAAGAGACAACAGTTTGCGAGCACGCACCCGACGGTGCAGAAGCTGAACGTCCTCCTGTCCAAGTTGCTGGTGCTGCAGTCCCTCCCTTTCCAAGTGGTGGACTCAGCACCTTTCCGAGAAATGATGGCTTGTGCCGCGCCGCGGTGGAGAGTGCCAAGCCGGCATTTCTTCGCCAAAAAGGCAGTGCCAGCCCTGCATTCACATGTAGAAGAGATGGTGGGCCAGTCTTTGAGCATGTCGGTCTCTGCCAAAGTGCACGGCAGCGCCGACGTGTGGAGCTGTAACTACGGTCAGGGACAGTACATGTCATTTACGGCCCACTGGGTGAACGTGGTGCCGGCACAGCCGCACCAGCAACTTGGACAGGTCACGCCGCTTTTGCCTCCACGTTTGCACGTCCTTGGTCCAGCAAAGATGTCCGCCTCTACCACCTCTTCTTCCGCCGTGTCCTCAGCCGCCACCCCCGTGCCAAGTCCCATTACCCGACCGGCATATCACATGTGCAGGGCGCAACGGTGTCACGCTGTGCTGCACCTGGTATGCCTTGGCGAACGTAGTCACACAGGGGAGGAACTTCTGAGTGTAATGAACAGAGAAATCGACAGATGGCTGTCTCCGCGCAAACTGAAAATCGGAACCATGTTGACCGACAACGGAAAGAACATGGTGTCTGCTCTGCGTCAAGGAAGGTTGTGCCATGCGCCATGCATGGCTCACGTGTTCAATCTGGTTGTCAAGCGGTTCCTAAAATCCACCATCCCACTGCAAGACATCCTTAAAATGTCACGTAAACTTTGCATGCATTTCAGCCATTCCTACACCGCAAAGCACACCCTCCTTGAGCTGCAGCGGCAGAACGGAATTCCACAGCATCGCCTGATCTGCGACGTTGCAACAAGGTGGAATTCAACCCTACACATGTTAGACCGCCTTTACGAACAGCGAAAGGCCATCACCGATTTCCTGATGTTACAAGCGGATAAAGGTACTCCCCTGTGTAACTTCGATGTCAGCCATTGGCAGCTCATGCGTGACACCTGCCGCTTGCTCAGGCCCTTTGAGGAGGCCACGCTATTCGTGAGTCGGCAGGACTATGGGATGAACGACGTCATTCCTCTGTTGCACGTCCTGGAACAAATGCTGTTAACAATGGCTGGTCAGGATGCGGTAGACGTGGCGCACAGATCTCAACGCCACATGACCCCTGTGGGGGCAGGACAGGAAGAAGAGGAGGAGGTAGAGGAGGACATTGGTGCTCAGGAATTATTGAGTGAAATGGGTGGTTTTTCCACTCAGCGGACAGGAGTGGAGGAGCAGGAGCATCTGGTAGAGGAGGAGGAGGAGACAGAGGACCCAGACGCACCGTGGCAGTATGCTGTGGAGATGGAGGCAGGGAGTCCCTCGCATTCCTTGGCACAAATGGCCCATAGCATGCTCGCTTGCTTGCGTAGCGACAGCCGAATAATAACCATCAGACAGAGGGATGACTTTTGGCTATCCACCTTGTTGGACCCTCGCTACCGTTCAAAAATGGTGGCCTTTTTCACACCTGCTGAGAGGGAGGCCAAAATAACGTACTATAAAAACCACCTATGTAGTCAGTTGGTCTCTGCCTTTCTGCGCCAACGTCCATCCTCAGACACTGTGGGCCCTGTGCGCTCGCGTTCCGCTGCCATGGCAGCAGGGGAGGGGTGGGGTGGTAGGAGCAGTGGCAGCTCCACCAGCAGCGGCTGCCTCAGTCTGCAGTCGATGATGAGTAGCTTTCTTCACCAGTGCAGTGAGGAAACTACTAACCAGCCGCAGCAGCAGCAGCATCAGGTGGACCTGGAGCAGGACCTCAAACAACAGGCTTGGGCCTACTTGGACAGCACCCTGCCAACCGAGGTAGACAATCCCCTTGACTACTGGGCAACGAAACTTGACCTTTGGCCCCAACTAGCTGAATTTGCCCTTGAAAGGCTGTCATGCCTGGCCAGTAGCGTGGCATCGGAGCGCGTGTTTAGTGCGGCAGGAGGTATTGTAACTCCGCGGAGGACACGACTGTCCACCCAAAGTGTGGAGAGACTCACGTTTGTGAAAATGAATCAGGCGTGGATTAGTCTGGATTTCAAACCACCAGTTCCTGACACAACTGACTAAATCCGCCATGAATCATGCCCCAAACATGTTATTATTTTTAACATAGGCCTCTGTATGGCCTTCAATTTAAGCTGCTTACGCTTCGCCACTCTGCCATGGGCCCCTGTACCGCCTCCTCTTGCTGCTGCCAGGTCCAGAGTGTGTCATGGGTCCCTGTACAGCCTCCCATTGCTGCTGTCTCTATCGCCACACTCTGCCATGTGCCACTTTCAGGTCTCCTCACACTGCTGGTGGGTTCCATTTTGTCATAGGGTGCTGTATGGCCTCCCATTGCTGCTGCCAGGCCCGTAATCTGCCATGGGCCCCCGTACCGACTCCTCATGCTGCTGCCAGGCCCGTAATCTGTCATGGGCCCCTGTACCGCCTCCTCATGCTGCTGCCAGGTCCAGAGTGTGTCATGGGTCCCTGTACGGCCTCCCATTGCTGCTGTCTCCATCGCCACACTCTGCCATGTGCCACTTTCAGGTCTCCTCACACTGCTGGTGGGTCCATTTTGTCATAGGGTGCTGGCAGATTACGGGCCTCCCATTGCTGCTGCCAGGCCCGTAATCTGCCATGGGCCCCCGTACCAACTCCTCATGCTGCTGCCAGGCACGTAATCTGTCATGGGCCCCTGTACCACCTCCTCATGCTGCTGCCAGGTCCAGAGTGTGTCATGGGTCCCTGTACGGCCTCCCATTGCTGCTGTCTCCATCGCCCCACTCTTCCATGTGCCACTTTCAGGTCTCCTCACACTGCTGGTGGGTTCCATTTTGTCATAGGGTGCTGGCAGATTACGGGCCTCCCATTGCTGCTGCCAGGCCCGTAATCTGCCATGGGCCCCTGTACCGCCTCCTCATGCTGCTGCCAGGTCCAGAGTGTGTCATGGGTCCCTGTACGGCCTCCCATTGCTGCTGTCTCCATCGCCACACTCTGCCATGTGCCACTTTCAGGTCTCCTCACACTGCTGGTGGGTTCCATTTTGTCATAGGGTGCTGGCAGATGACGGGCCTCCCATTGCTGCTGCCAGGCCCGTAATCTGCCATGGGCCCCTGTACCGCCTCCTCATGCTGCTGCTAGGTCCAGAGTGTGTCATGGGTCCCTGTACGGCCTCCCATTGCTGCTGTCTCCATCGCCACACTCTGCCATGTGCCACTTTCAGGTCTCCTCACACTGCTGGTGGGTTCCATTTTGTCATAGGGTGCTGGCAGATTACGGGCCTCCCATTGCTGCTGCCAGGCCCGTAATCAGCCATGGGCCCCTGTACCGCCTCCTCATGCTGCTGCCAGGTCCAGAGTGTGTCATGGGTCCCTGTACGGCCTCCCATTGCTGCTGTCTCCATCGCCACACTCTGCCATGTGCCACTTTCAGGTCTCCTCACACTGCTGGTGGGTTCCATTTTGTCATAGGGTGCTGTATGGCCTCCCATTGCTGCTGTCAGGCCCATAATCTGCCATGGGCCCCCGTACCGACACCTCATGCTGCTGCCAGGCCCATAATCTGTCATGGGCCCCTGTACCGCCTCCTCATGCTGCTGCCAGGTCCAGAGTGTGTCATGGGTCCCTGTACGGCCTCCCATTGCTGCTGTCTCCATCGCCACACTCTGACATGTGCCACTTTCAGGTCTCCTCACACTGCTGGTGGGTTCCATTTTGTCATAGGGTGCTGTATGGCCTCCCATTGCTGCTGCCAGGCCCGTAATCTGCCATGGGCCCCCGTACCGACTCCTCATGCTGCTGCCAGGCCCGTAATCTGTCATGGGCCCCTGTACCGCCTCCTCATGCTGCTGCCAGGTCCAGAGTGTGTCATGGGTCCCTGTACGGCCTCCCATTGCTGCTGTCTCCATCGCCACACTCTGCCATGTGCCACTTTCAGGTCTCCTCACACTGCTGGTGGGTTCCATTTTGTCATAGGGTGCTGGCAGATTACGGGCCTCCCATTGCTGCTGCCAGGCCCGTAATCTGCCATGGGCCCCCGTACCGACTCCTCATGCTGCTGCCAGGCACGTAATCTGTCATGGGCCCCTGTACCACCTTCTCATGCTGCTGCCAGGTCCAGAGTCTCTCATGGGTCCCTGTACGGCCTCCCATTGCTGCTGTCTCCATCGCCACACTCTGCCATGTGCCACTTTCAGGTCTCCTCACACTGCTGGTGGGTTCCATTTTGTCATAGGGTGCTGTATGGCCTCCCATTGCTGCTGCCTCCACCGCCACACTGTGGCTCCACACTCTGGTTTTGGCCCCGTGACTGCCCAAATGAGTGAAGTGTGCGGTGATTCTAAGATCGACGGCACTCATCTGCATGTCATACTGACTGACAGTATTATTTCTCTTCCCCAGCAGACTCCAAGGGCATTTAAATTAAAGGTACAGTGTTCTGCACTAATATAAAGGCTCTCTGAAGCCTAGAAACACCCTTTTTATAAGTTAAATTCGCAGCGAATATATTCGCCTCGAATCGAATTTATTCCTCGAATTCACCGAATCAGCCGAATCGAATTTTTGAATACTTCGCTCATCTCTAGTACTTACATGTCAGCCACTAGGATCCATATATGCAGGGGTGGACTGACCGTTCGAGCACTCGGGCACTGCCCGAGGGCCCGGGGTCAGTAGGGGGCCCCATGGTACCTTTTCATTGGCTTTTTCATAGGCTTTTTTGGGTGTGGGTGAGGACACAGGGGCCCCATGATCCCTTATTGCCCGGGGGCCCCATGAGTTGTCAGTCCGCCCTTGCATATATGCTATATGCATGGAAACATTAGCACAAATGTTACACATATACAGACACTTTGTTGTACAGGATCTTGCTGCCTGCAACATCCTACATAAAAACAATACCTCCTTGAGCTTGAGTCCTAAAACAGCAACTTTAAGCTGGCCATAGATGGATTGAATCTCATTTGATTCAGCATGGACTGGCTGAGATTTGAAATGTCTATGGGCAGGCTGGTTATACTGAAGTCAATCCAGTGATCAGCTTTAGTACAACCTACGTGCCAGATCTTTTGTATGTGATTACTGCTGGGGGGGCTATAGCTGCTAGCAGTAATCATTGTGTCATTATTATAGGCAGGGGTGGACTAACCATTTGGGCCCGGGGTCAGTAGGGGGCCCCATGAGATGGTACTTTTTTCATAGGCTTTTTTGAGTTTGTGCAAGGACACAGGGGCCCCATGATCCCCTATTGCCCGGGGGCCCCATGAGTTGTAGCTCTCACTATTGCCACTTTAAGAACCCGTTGCTATGTTTCATGTTTAGGAGTTGCTCACTAAACATGCTTGTGAACTCAATGGAAGCTTCTGTATGGAAGGGAATTCCTTTACAAGACGTATAAAAGTGAACTTCATTGTTCTTTCATGAAGCTTTGTATAACCACCATTAACACCCATTATGTAAACATCCTCTCATAATCCGACATTTCCAACTTTGTGACTTGAAGCCACAATTCACACAGCAGCTTATCTTGCATAGCTTGCACATTGCCTATCAAAGTGATGTGATGATAGATCTTTATTATTTTTTTTTAAATAGTCGAATAATAAAATAATAATAATATATGAATAATAATACATTCTCATTTCTATGATTATTTATTAATTACAGATACTTATATAGTGCCATCAATTTACACAGCGCTTCACACATATATATACAGTGGGGATCAAAAGTTTGGGCACCCCAGCTAAAAATGTGTATTAATGTGCATAAAGAAGCCAAGGAAAGATGGAAAAATCTCCAAAAGGCATCAAATTACAGATTAGACATTCTTATAATATGTCAACAAAAGTTAGATTTTATTTCCATCATTTACACTTTCAAAATAACAGAAAACAAAAAAATGGCGTCTGCAAAAGTTTGGGCCCCCTGCAGAGTTAATATCTTGTACTGCCCCCTTTGGCAAGTATCACAGCTTGTAAACACTTTTTGTAGCCAGCCAAGAGTCTTTCAATTCTTGTTTGAGGTATCTTTGCCCATTCTTCCTTACAAAAGTCTTCCAGTTCTTTGAGATTTCTGGGCTGTCTGTCACGCACGGCTCTTTTAAGGTCTATCCATAGATTTTCAATTATGTTGAGGTCAGGAGATTGTGAAGGCCATGGCAAAACCTTCAGTTTACACCTCTTGATGTAATCCCCTGTGGATTTCGAGGTGTGTTTAGGATCATTATCCATTTGTAGAAGCCATCCTCTCTTTAACTTCAGCTTTTTCACAGATGGCATCAAGTTACCATCCAAAATTTGCTGAAATTTTATTGAATCCATTTTTCCTTCTACTCATGAGATGTTCCCTGTGCCACTGGCTGCAACACAACCCCAAAGCATGATTGATCCAACCCCATGCTTAACAGTTGGACAGAGGGTCTTTTCATTAAATTCTGTGCCCCTTCTTCTCCAAACGTACCTTTGCTCATTCCGGCCAAAAAGTTCCATTTTAACCTCATCGGTCCACAGAACTTGTTTCCAAAATACATCAGGCTTGTCTATATGTTCATTTTCAAAGTTCAAACGATGATTTTTGTGGTGAGGACGTAGAAGAGGTTTTCTTCTGATGACTCTTCCATGAAGACCATATTTGTACAAGTATCTCTTTATAGTGGAATAGTGTACCACAACTCCAGTGTCTGCCAGATCTTTCTGGAGGGATCGTGCAGTCAAAAGTGGGTTTTGAATTGTTTTTCTCACAATCCTGCGAGCTGTTCTGTCTGATATTTTTCTTGGTCTTCCAGATCTTGCTCTAACTTCCACTGTTCCTGATGACTGCCATTTCTTAATTACATTCCGAACAGAGGATATTGACATCTGAAAACGCTTTGCTATTTTCTTATAGCCTTCTCCAGCTTTGTGAGCGTCAACTATTTTCAGTTTCAGTTTTCTAGACAACTGCTTAGAAGAACCCATGGTGCTGATTGTTGGGGCAAGGTCAGATGAGTCTGGGCATTTAAAACCTTTGAGATTGACATCACCTGGTCTTCCCAGACGATGATTGAGAACAATCCATGACACTGGCAGGTCTCAGCTTGGCAAAGGGGGCAGTACAAGATATTAACTCTGCAGGGTGCCCAAACTTTTGCAGACGCCATTTTTTTGTTTTCTGTTATTTTGAAAGTGTAAATGATGGAAATAAAATCTAACTTTTGTTGACATATTATAAAAATGTCTAATCTGTAATTTGATGCCTTTTGGAGATTTTTCCATCTTTCCTTGGCTTCTTTATGCACATTAATACAAATTTTTAGCTGGGGTGCTCAAACGTTCGATCCCCACTGTATATATATATCTATATATTGTACATTCACATCAGTCCCTAACCTTCAAGGGGAGTACAATCTAAGGTCCCTAACCCTCAAGGGGCGTACAATCTAAGGTCCCTAATTCACATTCATACATACACATACCAAAGCCAATTTAGACAGGATCAGGGGCGGACTGACCATTCAAGCTCTCGGGCACTGCCCGAGGGCCCAGGGTCAGTAAGGGGCCTCATGAAATGCCCCTGGTACCTTTTTATAGGCTTTTTTGGGTGTGCTTGGAGTGTGGGCAAGGACACAGGGGCCCCATGATCCCCCATTGCCCCTGGACAGGATCCAATTAACCTACAAGCATGTCTCTGGAGTGTGGGAGGAAACTGAAGTACCCGGAAAAAACAAATGCAGGTTCAAGGAGAACATGCAAACTCCAGACAGGTGGTGCCTTGGTTGGGATTTGAACCAACAGAACCAACATCCCTCGTGTTGCCAGGTGGCATGGCTAACCATTTAGCCAGTGTTCTAAATGGTTAGTCCATATATACGTATATATATATATATATATATATATATATATATATATATATATATATATATATATATACATATATGGTAAATGGATGGCTGCACATAAAAATCTTTCATGTGGAAAATCACCATGCAAAAAAGTGATGAAGAATGGACAAAGCTATATATATTAGTGTTCAACAAATTGTTTCTGGCTATTGAGATAACACCCTTCTTCATCATTTCTCTCTTGCTGTCTCTCTCTCTCTCTCTATATATATATTTGTATATGAATTTGACTTCCGACTGTTGAAGTAAAAGAGAAGTATTTTAATGACAAAACCATATGGGAAAGGATATAAGACAGAGGTGGTTATGGTGTATAATTGCCGTAAGACTGATAACAACTTCCTATGGTTCAGCTGGTGTAAAAGGATGCAATTAGTCAAATTAAGTGTTTTTTTTGCTGAGAGATGTCACAGAATTAAATTAAGTTTTCCTTTAAATTCCACATATGGTCTTGCCCTGTGATCTGTACCTATTATAAACAATATGGCCAACATTTTGTTAGATCAATAAGATTTCACAGAATGTTTTAACACTTGCAGAATACTTTTTATTTTCACAGAATTCAATTCAAGTGTCCCAGGACATATAATATGACTTGTAATGCTAACTTTTGCACCCAAACCATACTCTTTGTAACTGTAATTTTTCTCTGGAATGCATTTGGAGTAATTATATCCCACACTGTATTGATGACTTAAATAATTCTACCATCTGCAGGATAAGTATTCTGGCATAACGCACTTATCCTAATAGAAAACTAGAAAAATATGCTGAGCTATGTTGTCTTTTTTGGGAGGAGCCTATATTTTTCATGCTTGTGTAATGGGAAGTACAATCGGATTTAAAGTGTTACTGAACCCACAACAGTAATATCAGTCCATATACGGTATGCCGTAAAGCATGCTTGTTATACTCACTGTGGAATCTATGGGGTTAGGCTCCACATTGTGTAAAAAGGCTGTTTGATGCTGTCTTCTCTGATCCTTCCCTTCTTCTACTGTCCCTAAGCCATCTCCTGATAGAACAGAGCCCTAGGAGGGTCTCTGCACATGCTTAGTTTGGTGTGTATTGCTAGCCTCCCTGGCAGTATGATTATTTCAGATTTTTTGTGCTGAAAGCAGTACATTTTTTTGCATGGAAATATGTAGTTTTTTATTGTAGGCTGTAATTTTTAGGAATAACTCCCTGAAATCTGTCCGAACAAGAGTCTAGTAAACATCGCGGGTAGGATAAAACTTGAAACACGAAATCATAAATTATAATTTAATAAATAATCATAAAAAATAATAATATAATAATAATACATTTAATTCAATAATATAATCAAACCAAAAACACTGAAATTTGAAATATAGCGCCAAGTTCGCACATCGCTGAGCAAAGTCGCAGAATCGTTTTCAGTGTCTGGTGAGGAATTTCCCCCACGAATCATTATCACTCAATTCTGCAAGTGGTTCTGATTTACTATCACTGTTCTCTAGCCGGTCTAAAACCGCTTTTGACATAAAGGGACGCTTTTTGGACGCCATGGACTTTTCTAAGTTTCCAGGCAGAAAGAACAGTCAAAATGCAGGCAGGGGACAGGACAAAGCACTCGGGACAATATGTATGTGAAATGGGTTGAAACAGCAATGTTTTACTATGTAAAATTTGTTTGGAAAAAAATGACATTTTAAAAATTTTCAAATTTCCCGCCGCCGGTGGTGCCCGTACGTCCCGACGTCACAGGGACCGGAAAACAGAAGCCGGATGCCGGCATCGGCCGGAGGAGATGGCCGGGGACGCTGCAGGGGACACATTGCGGGAGCGAAGGAAAAGGTAAGTGCTGCAGGGACTCCCTATGCAGCGCCGCATGGTAAGCCCGAGTGTAGCTCGGGGGGGTTACCGCTTTTGGTACTGAAACTCTACCCCGAGCTACACTCGGGAATACCGCTAGGGAGGTTAAAGAGGTTTTTTTTTCTTGGGAGAGTGCATGTGATCAGAACAGGGCCAATCAGCACTGTCCAGACAGAGGGTCAGGGGTTATGCAGCCTCCTAGGACAATCAGGGGAGAATGAAAACTCCTCCTACAAGCTTTAACCAGTGCTCAGCTGGACATTGATAGAAGTTAGAAGACTGATCTAACTGCTGATGAGAAAAGGTATTTAGAAGTTTATATTTGCTAAAATGATTGCATTTCCATGTACTGTGTACAGTGGGAGACCAGATATAGTGAATGCAGGGTCCAGGGAGACCAGATATAGTGAATGCGGGGTCCGGGGAGACCAGATATAGTGAATGCAGGGTCCAGGGAGACCAGATATAGTGAATGCAGGGTCCGGGGAGAGCGGATATAGTGAATGCGGGGTCCGGGGAGAGCAGATATAGTGAATGCAGGGTCCGGGGAGAGCGGATATAGTGAATGCAGGGTCCGGGGAGACCAGATATAGTGAATGCAGGGTCCGGGGAGAGCGGATATAGTGAATGCAGGGTCCGGGGAGACCAGATATAGTGAATGTGGGGTCCGAGGAGACCAGATATAGTGAATGCGGGGTCCGAGGAGACCAGATATAGTGAATGCGGGGTCCGGGGAGACCGGATATAGTGAATGCAGGGTCCGGGGAGACCAGATATAGTGAATGCGGGGTCCCTAGTTTAGTAACACTGTATGTATGTTAAACTGATGGTCATTATATTTGTTGTCTCTGCCTTTTAATTCATAGTGATATGCAGTATTTCCATTGTACCATTTCTTGAATGATATTCTCTGTTGGATGTAAAGCATTCAGAACAAAACCCTTGTAGGGCTGATTCATTAAAACTGTGAAAAATAAAAAGAGCAATTAAGTGTTACCCATGGCAACCAATCAAGATTCTCCTTTCATTTAATGGAAAAACAAAATACAAATTAATCTCTGGGGCAACAATTGAAATTTTTAATTTATGTTCATTTCGCTAATTTCAATGCATCACCCCCAAAGTAGCTGTTATTTATGTATTTTCTAATCAAAGAAGGTGAGGGATTGCATGGAAGTACAGATTGCCCTCTAGTGACTAATGTACAAATCTGTAGATGTACTACAATAATGATTACATGAAATAGCAAACATGGAAAATGTGAAAATTATCAAAAAATGACTGACTGGTAAAGCAAATATCCAGTTTTTTTTTTGCATTTTTTTGCTTTGTTTTGTTTTTCTGGTTTGGACAGTGTGGAAGGTTTAGATCCCATGTTAGGCCTTTACTTCTATCTGGAGTTCCTGTACAGAGATTTCCTTTCACCAGACAAGAATTATGGATACGTCTCCAACAGCAACACAGACAAAATAAAAGGGTAGGAGGAGGCTTTTATTGCTGTATGTGTTCTTTTTGCAGATTGTTCTTCTGGAAAAATCATTGTCATTGGGATGAAAAGGAAAAGGAAAGGAAGGAAGCAAAATCTTTCTAATGTAACCCAAAATAGCAGTGGGAAACCCAATAGGTGCTCTGATCCTACCCCACTATCCAAAACTAAACACAAAAAAAAAGTTTTGTCTGGATCTATACTTTAAAACGTTCCATAGCAGAAGTTATGTTCTCAAAGAATATGCATTCAGTTTTACTTAAAAATGTCTGAAGGGTTTGCAATACAAAAGCGCATTGTTTCATGTGTAAACCTATTCCTCCCAGACAGGGGCGGACTGACAACTCATGGCAATAGGGGATCATGGGGCCCCTGTGTCCTTGCCCAAACTCAAAAAAGCCTATGAAAAAGGTACCAGGGGTATCTCATGGGACCCCCTACTGACCCCGGGCCCTCGGGCAGTGCCCGAGTCTCCAAATGGTCAGTCCGCCCCTGCTCCCAGATCATCATACTGAACATTTTCATGCATGATCTCCAACCACCAAAGTTTATTTTATTTTTTGTTTTTAATTTACTTACTCTTCGGCCGGACATTATTTTACAGGTGCTCCCAGTACAGATTCTTCAGATTCAGATTTCCAATGTCCTGTTTACTCATATCCTCCCATCAAACACATGAAACAAACAAACCATCTTCCCAGAAGTCTCTAACACGTCAAAGATCTCTTGAATTCCGCAGATACAAGAATCGCTAGCTAATTTATCACAAATGCTTTAGTATGGTCTTAAAAAAGATCTGTGTTTACCTCAGATTATATCCTCATGTAACTATAAATAGCAAAAAATCCCACAAACATTCGCAGAGTAAATTGATTAATGTCCTTTCCTCTTATAGCATTGTTTCCTGGGCTGAAATACTGTTACAGGCTAATCTTTTCTGCCTTCTGGTTTATGGTATGAATATTTTTTTTTCCATTCAGTAAAAGTCAATCAAATGTTTAAAGTTCTGTGCCTAGAACACATGTGCTCTGTTGTAGAAACTATGATATTCTCCGTGATTGAGCCCTGGTTCACCCCGGTGCAAGTGGGACATGCCATTTACAAAGCATACCTGAAGTCGCATCTAATGCATTTCTATGGCATTGTCTTAACCACTTGCCCTCCTGAGGATTTACCCCCCTTAATAACCACGCCTCTTTTTGCTACTCGGCGCTGCACTAATTCAACTGATAATTGCGCGGTCATGCAATGCTGCACCCAAACTGAATTTACGTCCTTTTTTCACACAAATAGAGCTTTCTTTCGGTGGTATTTGATCACCTGTGCGCTTTTTATTTTTAACGTTATAAACAAAAAAAGGCCAAAATTTTGAAGAAAAACAATATTTTTTACTTTCAGCTATAAAAAATTTATAGTAAACTCAAAGTTGGTTATAAATTTAGGCCAAAATGTATTCTGCTACATGTTTATGGTAAAAAAAATCCCAATAAGTGTATATTGATTGCTTTGTGTGACAGTTATAGCGTCTACAAACTATGGTATAGATACTGCAATTTACACCATTTTTCTGCTATACAGCGCTGCGCTAGTTTAACGGACAATTGCGCGGTCATGCAATATGGTACATAAATGAAATTTACATCCATTTTTCCCCCACACATTGAGCTTTCTTTCGGTGGTATTTGATCGCCTATGCGTTTTTTATTTTTTGCGCTATAAAAAAAAAGCCTGACAATTTTGAGGGAAAAAAAACAATATTTTGAACTTTTTGCTATAAAACATGTCCAGTAAAAAAAAATGCAAAAATCAAATTTAGTCATAAATTTCTGCCAAAATGCATTCTGCGACATGTCTTTGCTAAAAAAAAAAAACCAACACGTGTAAATAAATTGGTTTACGTGAAAGTTATAGCGTTTACAAATGGCGGGAAAGATACTGGGATTTTTAGTTTTTTTTTTATACTAATAATGGCGGCGATCAGTGAATTATGAAGGCGATCAGCGACTTATGGCGGGACTGCGGCGGACATTCTGACATTGGGGGGTACTGACTTGGGGTCACTAACATCCCCAAAAACACTAATACAGTGATCAGTGCAAAAAAAAAAATCACTGACACTGTACTAATGGCACTGGGGAGGAAGGGGTTAACTTTATTTTGCAGGGAAGGGTTATCTGTGTGAGGGGAGTGTTTTACTAGGGGGCGGGGTGTGTACTGCACGGGACACCGCTGATCAAGAGAGAGAAACTCTTCTTTCTCGATCAGCTAGTCTTCCAGCTGTCAGGGAAGTGACAGACAGCACAGCTACTGCAGCTATGCTGTCTGTCACTGTTTGTCGTCGATCGCCGGGAAACAGCCGGTAAAGACCGGCTGTGACCCGGTGACTATCATCCGCGGCGGTGATCGGCGGGACCGATAGGGCGGCGGCGCGCTTCGCGCGCGCCCCCTATCTGTTTACAAAACACACGTTTTAAAACGTGGTTTTGCCTGCCCGTGCCGCCCTGCCGCCGTATTTCTACAGTGGCAGGGCGGCAAGTGGTTAAACAGTGCGATTTGAAGTAGCCCAACTTCAAAAATAGTTCCTTTTTTCCAATTTCATTTGAAATCCTGTTGAATGAAGTCGCAAGTCACAGTGAGATAGAACATACAAATCGCACTGATCTGCAGCTTTGAAATTGCGTTACTTCAAGTGAAGTAGCGCAATTTCAAAGTCACATTCAATGGGAACCAGGGCTAACATCTGATTACCTATCTTTCTTGGGAGTTTTCAACATTGATTATCTACGGTGCACACCAAGTGAGTTTGCATTATGCTATCATTGTTTCTCAATTTCCTTTGTGAGGGTCTATATTCACAGTTGAATCAGTAGCGATTGCTCCTATGTCCATTCATCACTGGAGCATAGGAAAACACTATTTACTATGATTCAGTTTTGTGCATGAATAGGAGTCTTAACACAGAGATTTCTATTCATTCATATGCAAAAAAAAAACCCACAACAAAATAATGAGAATAAAATAAAAAAAAATAAAAACCTACTACAAATAAAATATAAAAAAGAAAAAGAACAATTTAAAACTAGAAAAGCTCCAATTTCTGGGGAAATTTTGTGAAGTGTTCTTGTCTCCACCAGTAGTCTAGAACTGGAGTGGGTGGAGTAACTGGGTGGAGTGGCTTGTCACTCTGCTGCCTGCTCCCACACCTGGGTTCCTATGGCAACTCACTCTGCAGCAAGGGCAGAGAAGAGTGGTTAAAAACAAACTGCTCCAACTTGCTCACTTCACTGGTGGTTGCCATCTTCAAACGGTCGTAGTTTTAAAAATTATAAATCCTACACCGAAGAGCTTTATATTGTGAGAATCACAAGACCCAGACCTACATTGTGATGCATAGTATGTCTCTGAAATATTAAAAATGAAGGCACAGTCGCAGTTTAGAAATTGCCCTTCAAATTTGAGGTGGCTGTGAGTGAAGTTTCAATGAATGTCAATGGGCGGCATGAGTTGCAAACAAATGGTCATATTGTGAAAACTATCAGGACTATGGCTTAGCCGTGGACATTTTTAGTGGCAGCAGGGATAGCGGAACGTTTTGATATAAGATTTGTGTAGGTGGGCTTGAAAATGAGGGAGTGATGGCAGTTTAGAAATCATGTCCTGATTTTTCAGCTCACACTCTAGCTTTTGTCAGCTCCCACTCTAGTTTTGAACATTCCGCCATTCATTCCTTTGAGACCAATTTCACCACAAAAACTGAGATATTTCGTGAACCATTCGGCGAAACGTTCCACAAAGTAATAGCACGCCAATCGGGAACAATCCGCACGTTTCCGTATATTACTGTCTATGTAGTGTAAAAACTGTGGGAGGAGTTAGGGGGGTAAATTTGGCTATAATAATAAGAATATATATGTGAGATAACAGGAAGTGGTCGCCATGTGAGAACACTTAATAAAAAACAATAACATTATTTTTATTTATAAAATAAAATAAAAACAAATAAAAAGTAAAAAGAAAAAAACATAGTCAGGCCATGTTCCCACAGGGCATACTACAGCATATGCCCTTCAAGGCCAGGTTTACCTGCATGTGGATACACAGGTGTTCCGTGCATCTCCATGCAGGCAGTCCTATTGATGTCAACTGGGATGTAGGAACTGCAGAAACACAGTCACTGCTCCCAGTCTGACATCTGTGCGGGTCTAGGGGCATGTCCCTGAGCTCACACTGTCTGCGTCCACACAGATGTCAGATTGGAAGCAGCAGCTGTGCCCCTGGGGTGCTGCATCCCATTGACTGCCTTCACACAAATGCACAGAACATCTGGGTAAACACAGCCCTCCATGGACATACAGTGGGGAAAATAATTATTTGATCCCCTGCAGGTTTTTAAAGTTTGCCCACTCACAAATAAATGTCTATAGTTTTTATCATAGGTGTATTTCAAATGTTAGAGAAAGAATATCAACCCAAAATCCAGAAAAATACATGATAGAAATTATATAAACTGAGTTGCAGTTCAGTGAGTAAAATAAGTATTTCATCCCCAAGAAAAACTTATCTTAGCACTTGGTGGAGAAGCCCTTGTTGGCCAGCACAGAGGTAAGACATTTCTTGTAGTTGGTTACCAGGTTTGCACACATCTCAGGAGGGATTTTGGTCCACTCTTCTTTACAGATCTTCTCTAAATCCTTAAGGTTTCTTAGCTGTTGCTTGGCAACTCGAAGTTTCGGCTCCCTCCATAAATTTTCTATAGAAGTAAGGTCTGGCTAGGCCACTCCATGACCTTAATATGCTTCTTCTTGAGCCAGTACTTTGCTGCCTTGGCAGTATGCTTTGGGTCATTGTCATGCTGGAAGACCCATCCACAACCCATCTTCAGGGTTCTAGCTGAGGGAAGAAGGTTCTCATCCAAGATTTTAACCGTACATGGCACCCGTCCATTGGCCCCTCAATGTGGCAAAGTCAGCCTGTACCTTTAGCAGAGAAACAGCTCCAAACATAATGTTTCCACTTCTGTGCTTGACTGTAGAGATGGTGTTCTTAGGATCATAGTGAGCATTTATCTTCCTCCAAACACAGCGAGTCAAGTTAATGCCAAAGAGCTGAACAACAGCACTTTCTCCCAATTCTTCTCTGCATCATTTAGATGTTCATTGGCAAACTTCAGATGGGCCTGTACATGTGCCTTCTTGAGGAGGGGGACCTTGTGGATGCTGCAAGATTGCAATCCATGGCTGTGCATTGTGTTACCAATGGTTTGTTTGGTGACTGTGGTCCCAACTGCCTTGAGATTAATCACAACCTCCTCCCGTGTATCTCTGGGCTGATCCCTCACCTTTCTCCTGATCATACTTACCCCATGAGGCAAAATCTTTCATGGAGCTCCAGACCGATGGTGATTGGTGGTTATTTTGTATTTCTTCCATTTGCGAATATTTGCTCCAACAGTTGTCTCCTTCTCACCAAGCTTCTTGCTGATGGTCTTGTAGCCCATTCCAGCCTTGTGCAGGTCTTCAATCTTGTCCCTGACATCCTTTGACAGCTCTTTGGTCTTGCCCATGGTAGTGCCCAAGAAAGGGATTCTGTGGACAGGTGTCTTTTATACAGATAATGAGTTGTTGTTGTCTTCTTAAATTGACAGGACTAATCTGTGTACCACATGAGCACATAGCCAGTCTGTGGGAGCCAGAATTATTGTTGGTTGGTAGAGGATAAAATACTTATTTTACTCACTGAACTGCAACTCAATTTATAACATTTGTATCCTGTGTTATTTCTGGATTTTTGGTTGATATTTTGTCTGTATAATTTAAAATACACCTATAATAAAAATTATAGACCCTTAACCTCCTTAGCGGTATTCCCGAGTGTAGCTCGGGGGAAAATTTCAGTACCAAAAGCGGTAACCCCGAGCTACACTCAGGCTTACCATATGGCGTTGCTCAGGGATTCCCTGCAGCACTTACCTTGTCCTTCGCTCCCACGATGTGTCCCCTGCAGCGTCCCCTGCCATCTCCTCCGGCCGATGCCGGCATCCGGCTTCCGTGTTCCGGTCCCTGTGACACCGGGACGTACGGGCGCCGGAACCGGCGGCAAATTTGAAATTTTTAAAAAATGTCATTTTTTTAAAAATGATTATTACATAGTAAAACATTGCTGTTTCAATGCATTTCACATACATTTTGTCCCGAGTGCTTTGTCCGGCGCCCTGCCTGCATTTTGTCTGTTCTTTCTGCCTGGAAACTTAGAAAAGTCCATGGCGTCCAAAAAGCGCCCCTTTACGTCAAAAGCGGTTTTAGAGCGGCTATAGAACAGCGATAGTAAATCAGAACCACTTGCAGAATTGAGTGATAATGATTCGTGGGGGAAATTCGTCATCAGACACTGAAAACGATTCTGCGACTTTGCTCAGCGATGTGCGAATTTGGCGCTATATTTCACATTTCAGTGTTTTCGGTTTGATTATATTATTGAATTAAATTTATTATTATTATATTATTATTTTTTATGATTATTTATTAAATTATAATTTATGATTTCGTGTTTCAAGTTTTATCCTCCCCGGGATGTTTACTAGACTCTTGTTCGGACAGATTTCAGTGAGTTATTCCTAAAAATTACAGGCCTACAATAAAAAACTACATATTTCCATGCAAAATAATGGTACCGCTTTCAGCACAAAAAATCGGAAAGAATCATACCGCCAGGGAGGTTAAACAACAAACTTACAAAGTCTGCAGGGGATCAAACAATTGTTTTCCCCACTGTACACTTTAGTATACCACATGTGAAGTAAGCCTTAGTAGCAGTTTAGCAGAAATTTTGTAAGTTAAGTTGTGTTTGTGAGCACTAATAATAAGTTTGGTGAATTTTTAGTGAAAATAGCGAGTTTATAAACATTTGCGCAATTATTGCAGGGCCTAAAAAATCAGTAGCACTTTTGTTTATTATTCTACGGGTCATGTGCTTTTTGAATATGTATGGTTTGGTGGGGGTCTTTTACAAATTCTGAAAGCTGTAAGTGAAAAATAATAACCTCCAAATTTTTTTTTTTACTGTTTTTATTTATAGTTTAGCTGTAAAGGAGCAATTTAAAATTTACAAATATTTGTTATTTATTAACTCTATACAGTTTTAGCTTTTAAATTTAGTACGAACTTAACAGAAATGTTTTACATGTTGCCATATATTTATCCAATAATAATGATTTTAGTGTATTTTTAGTGACAATAGCAAATTGATAAACATTTGCGCAACTATTGCGGGAATAAAAAAAATCGGTAGCACATTTTTTAAATCTACAGATCATGTGCTTTTAGAACGCGTATGGTTTGGGTCTTTTTGAAAGTCTGAAAGTTGTGAGTGAAAAATGCTAACCTCTGGATTTTGAGTACCGTATTTTTCGCTCCATAAGACGCACCTAGGTTTTTGAGGTGAAAAACAAGAAAAAAAAATATTCTGAACCAATGGACTGCAGACACAGTACAGGGGATGACCAGAGACTGCGGACACAATACAGGAGATGACCAGAGACTGCGGACACAATACAGGAGATGACCAGAGACTGCGGACACAATACAGGAGATGACCAGAGACTGCGGACACAGTACAGGAGATGACCAGAGACTGCGGACATAGTACAGGAGATGACCAGAGACTGCGGACACAGTGCAGGAGATGACCAGAGACTGCGGACACAGTGCAGGAGATGACCAGAGACTGCGGACACAGTGTAGGAGATGACCAGAGACTGCGGACACAGTACAGGAGATGACCAGAGACTGCGGACACAGTGCAGGAGATGACCAGAGACTGCGGACACAGTGCAGGAGATGACCAGAGACTGCGGACACAGTGCAGGAGATGACCAGAGACTGCGGACACAGTGCAGGAGATGACCAGAGACTGCGGACAAAGTACATGAGATGACCAGAGACTGCGGACACAGTGCAGGAGATGACCAGAGACTGCGGACACAGTGCAGGAGATGACCAGAGACTGCGGACACAGTGCAGGGAATGACCAGAGACTGCAGACAGTGCAGGGAATGACCAGAGACTGCGGACAGTGCAGGGAGTGACCTGAGACTACAGACAGTGCAGGGAATGACCAGAGACTGTAGACAGTGCAGGGAATGACCAGAGACTGCTGACCTTTGGGGAGGGAGGGGGAGCGGGTACCTGAATTTGACAGGTACCCGCTCCCACTTCCGCGGAGTTGTCCTTCGCTCTTCTTCCCGGGCCGGCTTCTGTGACAGCCGGGTGCCCACTGCGCATGTGCGAGAGCGCTGCGCTTTGTGAATGGCCCGGCGCCTTCTGGGACCTGTCATGTGTCCCAGAAGACACCGGATCATTCACAAAGCGCAGCGCTCTCGCACATGCGCAGTGGGCACCCGGCTGTCACAGAAGCCAGCGCGGGAAGACTGTGCAGCGCTGGAGCGAGGAACAGGTAAGGCCCTGCAGGAGACAACAGCTGAGCGGCCGGCCCGATATTCTGACATGGTGGCGGCAGAAATACCGGACCGGCCGCTTTATATTCGCTCCATAAGACGCACTGACATTTTCCCCCCTTTTTTGGGGGGAAAAAAGTGCGTCTTATGGAGCGAAAAATACGGTAAATTGTTTTTATTTACAGTTTTGCACACCTTTAGTTTTCACCATTTCACAAAATGGCTCAATTTAAAATGAACAAATATTTGTTATTTGTTAACTCTGTACGGTTTTAGCTTTTATATTTAGTAGGAATTTTGTAAGTTCTGCCATGTATGTATCCACTAGTAATGATTTTAGTGTATTTTTAGCAAAAATAGCGAATTGCTAAACATTTGCGCAGATATCCCCTAAAAAAATTATTAGCACCTTCTTTTTATTCTACTGGTCATGTGCTTTTAGAAAATGTATGGTTTGGGGGATCTTTTACAAACTCTGAAAGATGTAAGGAAAAATGAAAAAAAAAAAATGAAAAAACGCAAAAATGGTCTTGCCACCTGAGTTTAAAAGTGGAGTACAGGGCCTGGCAGTGAAAGTGATTGTAAACCCTTACATTGTAAAACAACCCATTCAGTTTAAAATGGCAATGAAAAGCAAAACATCTGTTTATAGATACAATATGAAAAACATTATAAATACATTTTCCCTTTTTTAAGTGATCACATTACCTCTGTGATATAAGAGTTGGTGGAGGAGAAACAGCAGAACACTGATCATCCCAAAGAAAGGGGGTGGGGGAGGGGGGCTTGTCAGGACAAGATACGGTATGAAAAACATTATAAATACATTTTTCCCTTTTTTAAGTGATCACATTACCTCTCTGATATAAGAGTTGGTGGAGGAGAAACAGCAGAACACTGATCTTCCCAAAGAAAGGGGGTGGGGGAGGGGGGCTTGTCAGGACAAGACACGGTATGAAAAACATTATAAATACATTTTTCCCTTTTTTAAGTGATCACATTACCTCTCTGATATAAGAGTTGGTGGAGAAGAAACAGCAGAACACTGATCTTCCCAAAGAAAGGGGGTGGGGGAGGGGGGCTTGTCAGGACAAGACACGGTATGAAAAACATTATAAATACATTTTTCCCTTTTTTAAGTGATCACATTACCTCTGTGATATACGAGTTGGTGGAGGAGAAACAGCAGAACACTGATCTTCCGAAAGAAAGTGGGTGGGGGAGTGGGGCTTGTCAGGACAAGTCTGATTATTGGAGGAGAGCACACTGAGTTCCCAGCACAGCTAGAGAACTGACCATGCTGTGTTTTCTTGCTTAGTGTGGTCAGTTTTTAAAAGAAAAGCAGAGGAACTGGTAGGAACACCAGGGATTTCACAGAAAGAAAAAAATAAAAAGAGAACAGGATACTTTTTCATAAATAGTTACCTAGTTACATAGTTAGTCTGGCTGAAAAAAGACAAACATCCATCCAGTTCAAAAATTAAAAAAGAAAAAAGTTATAATCCTATACCCAAAGTTGATCCAGAGAAAGACAAAAAAACCCAGCAAAGCACGATCCAATTTGCTCCTACAGGGAAAAAAACTCCTTCCTGATCCCCCGAGAGGCAATCGGATATTTTGTGGATCAACTACATGTACATCAATATTGGGATGAAGCGCTCAGCAATGGGGGTACTAAACATATAAATAATAAATTCCAATATTATAAAAGTCACAAATGCTTAATGTTTGTTTATTGGAATTTATTATTTATATGTTTAGTACCCCCATTGCTGAGCGCTTCATCCCAATATTGATGTCATTTTGTCCCATGGTATAGGGTTGTAGATGGTAGCAGCCGGCTCTGTGTAGTTACTCTGTGGAGCGCAGGAGGAATTTTTATTCAAACTATATGTACGTGGTACAGCAAGCACAAATCAGGAAGATGAAATGTTGGGGTAACATATTCTTTAACCCCTTCTCGCTGGCGCCGGCCCTTTAAAGGGTTTCTGACGCCTGGAGGCAGGGTGGGGTTTAGGGGCATGTGACCGCCGTGATTGGCTGTCACGGCACATACGTGATCGGAAAGGTCCTGATCGCAAGGAGAGATCGGGACCTTTCCGTGGGATGCGTCACATGTGCTGGGAGCGGGCAGGGCGCACGCTCAGCATATAAGGGACACAATGGTGTGATACCGCCATGATTAAGTCGATGAAACACGTCAAGGGGAAGTGACGTCAACACGCACATGGGAACCGGAAGTTGACCGGCGGCCATTTTGGATGAGGGAAAGACCATCTGATTTCCCCTGGGCACTTCCTGGATGACAGCAAAACTACAATTTGGTATTTTAAAGCGTTTTTCAAGTTTGTAAAATGTAAACATCCTGATTAAAAGTTAATTTAATGATTGATCTTGGCGGTAGCACACTATTGTGTCCCTTATATGTTTGCATTTATAGGAAACATGCTTGATGGGGATATATGGAGTCTCAAGGCTTTTTGGATCCTGATGATATTATGAAGGCAGTTTTAACTGGGTAAAGATCCATAGGAGGACTGTCTCCCACCTACCTTTTGGAAAGATATAAAAGCGTCTGTTTTTTGGAATATTGGTAAGAGTATGCATTCCTTACTGCACTTAGAAGTGTCACAGTGCCGGTTTGAATAGAGCACTGAAGAGTGATTCACATTCACAGTGGTATTTCATTGTTTTGGATTCACAGTTTTTTTCACTTTATTCACGTTTTCACTGATTAATGTGATTGGGTATCCACTTGAATGAAGTCATTATAATTTATTTGATTCAAAAAGATAATGCACTATGTAAATATTTTCTTTTTTTTGAGGAATATTATCGGAGGAAGTTTCTGAAGGAATTTTGAACAAGATATCATTTGAGAAGAACTTGATTTAAAACATTTTTTTGGACTTATAGGATTTGGACTGCACATATTTTTATTGAGGACTTATTGTATAGCATCTTCTGTTAATTAATTTTTGTACATCTTTTGGGGTAAAGGTGTTTGATGGTGATGTGGGGAATTGTGTTTATATAGTTTGTTTATTTAGAGACTGGTTTTGAATTAACAATTGTGCGGTCATGCAACACGGTACATAAATGAAATTTACATCCTTTTTTCCCCCACAAATTGAGCTTTCTTTCGGTGGTATTTGATCGCCTGTGCCTTTTTTATTTTTTGCGCTATAAAACAAAAAGGCTGACAATTTTGAGGGAAAAAAATAATATTTTGTACTTTTTGCTATAAAACATGTCCAGTAAAAAAAATGTAAAAATCAAACTTAGTCATAAATTTCTGCCAAAATGCATTCTGCGACATGTCTTTGCTAAGAAAAAAACCCAATACGTGTAAATTTATTGGTTTACGTGAAAGTTATAGCATTTACAAATGGCGGGAAAGATACTGGGATTTTTAGCTTTTTTTTATACTAATAATGGCGGCGATCGGCAACTTATGGCGGCAATCAGTGACTTATGGCGGGACTGCGGCGGACATTCTGACATTGGGGGGCAACTGACTTGGGGTCACTGACATCCCCAGTGACACCAATACAGTGATCAGTGCAAAAATAAAAACACTGACACTGTACTAATGGCACTGGGGAGGAAGGGGTTAAGTTTATTATTCAGGGAAAGGGTTATCTGTGTGAGGGGGAGTGTTTTACTAGGGGGTGGGGCGTGTACTGCAGGGAACACCACTGATTGGGAGAAAGAAACTCTTCTGTCCCGATCAGCGTGTCAGGAGCTGTCAGGGAAGTGACAGAAAGCACAGCTACTGCAGCCCTGCTCTCTGTCAGCGATTGCCGCCGATCGCCGGGACATAGCCGGTAACGACCGTCTGTGACCCGGCGACTGACATCCGTGGCCGTGATCGGCGGGACAGGTAGGGCGGCGGCGCGCCTCGAGCACGTCCCCTACCTGTTTTCAAAACACACGTTTTAAAACGTGCTTTTGCCCAGTCGTGCCGCCCTGCCGCCGTATTTCTACAGTCTCTGGGCGGCATGTGGTTAACTTATACAGCTATTCATGTGTAATAATGTATCATTTAGTACCTATAACTAATTGCCTTTTTTTTTTACTTATTTCCCGTCTCTTTCAGCAAAATAATTGGTAGTTTTATTTAGAAATTAGCACAAAATCATGTTTCATTTTGCAACATCTAATCCTCACTTTTACACACACTAAAACATATTCATGATTCTCTTCACAGGACCATTGTTGTGAGGTCATTGGATAAATGGACGCCTTGAAGTGGTCCTCAATCATTTTAGCAAATATTGACCTATTCACAGAAGAACTTAAGCAATGATGTCATGTGGTGTCTGTAGCCAGCATTGTGGTTCAGTTTATACATCCTGCCGAATGAATTGACTCATCATACTCTCAATACTATTTCTGAAGAACCAGGAAGCACTGATACTCTTCTACAAGATGTGTGAAGATATATTCCTGGCTAGAAGAGCTTTGTACTGCTGATACTCAGGGCTGATATTCCACTTCCTGCCTTCCAGATAGGAAACAATTCAGGTTTCTAGTGTTTATCTAGATTGAATTGGGAGTAGTTTGTTATAGCTGAATTATGAAACAAGCCAAATATTGAAACCTTTGACACTGAGTTGTGTGAATCATCTGTTATGACTACATTATATTATTTACAAAGCAGGGAGGCTGTTTAGGGCAAAGTGCATCATTTGTATTTTTAAGGCCACAGTCAGTCCTTAATAACTCCTACACTGATATAACTGACACTTTATTAGGTGTTCCTGCATGGCGACCACTTCCTGTTATCTCACATATATATTCTTAATATTATAGCCAAATTTACCCCCCTAACTCCTCCCACAGTTTTTACACTACATAGACAGTAATATACGGAAACGTGCGGATTGTTCCCGATTGGTGTGCTATTACTTTGTGGAACGTTTCGCCGAATGGTTCACGAAATATCGCCGTTTTTGTAGTGAAATTTTCCCATAGGAATGAATGGCGGAATGTTGAAAACTAGAGTGGGAGCTGACAAAAGGTAGAGTGTGAGCTGAAAAATCAGGACATGATTTCTGACCTGCCATCACTCCCTCATTTTCAAGCCCACCTACACAAATCTAATATCAAAACGTTCAGCTATCCCTGCTGTCACTAAAAATGTCCACGGCTAAGCCACAGTCCTGATAGTTTTCACAATATGACCATTTGTTTGCAACTCACGCCGCCCATTGACATTCATTGAAACTCCACTCTAGCCACCTCAAATTTGAAGAGCAATTTCTAAACTGCAACTGTGCCTTTATTTTTAATATTTAAGAGACATACTATGCATCAAAATGTAGGTCTGGGTCTTGTGATTCGCACAATATAAAGCTCTGCGGTGTGGGATTTAAAATTTTAAAACTACAACCGTTTGAAGATGGCAACCGCCAGTGAAGTGAGCAAGTTGGAGCAGTTTGTTTTTAACCGCTGTTCTCTGCCCTTACTGTAGAGTGAGTTGCCATAGGAACCCAGGTGTGTGAGCAGGCAGCAGAGTGACAAGCCACTCCCCCCAGTTACTCCGCCCACTCCAGTTGTAGACTACTGGTGGAGGTAAGAACACTTCACACAATTTCCCCAGAAATTGTGGCTTTTCTAGTTTTAAATTGTTCTTTTTCTTTTTTAGATTTTATTTGTAATAGGTTTTTATTTTTATTTATTTTTTTATTGTCATTATTTTGTAGGGTTTTTTTTTCATATGAATGAATAGAAATCTCTATGTTAAGACTCCTATTCATGCACAAAACTGAATCATAGTAAATAGTGTTTTACTATACTCCAGTAATGAATGGACATAGGAGCAATAGGTACTGATCCAACTGTGAATATAGACCCTCACAAAGGAAATTGAGAAACAATGATAGTAGAGTGAGTTGCCATAGGAGCCCAGGTGTCTGAGCAGGCAGCAGAGTGACAAAAGCTACTCCACCCAGTTACTCCGCCCACTCCAGTTGTAGACTACTGGTGGAGACAAGAACACTTCACACAATTTCCCCAGAAATTGGAGCTTTTCTAGTTAATATTATTATTAGTATTATTATTATTATTGTTATTATTATTGTTAATATTATTATTGTTATTATTATTATTATTATTAATATTATTATTGTTATTATTATTATTATTGTTATTATTATTATTATTGTTATTATTATTAATAATAATATTATTATTGTTGTTATTATTATTATTATTATTATTAATATTATTATTGTTATTAATATTATTATTGTTATTATTATTATTATTGTTATTATTATTAATAATAATATTATTATTGTTGTTATTATTATTATTATTATTATTATTAATAATAATAATAATAATAATAATAGTTTTTTTTTTTTTATTAAGTGAACTGATTATTTTCTTTGGAGATAAATTTTGAGATAAATTTAAGCACATGCTCCTTAGTGGTCTATGGGAATTTGGCCGGTACAGTAGATCTTTTGCACTTAAGTTCCCATCTGTGCCAATACTGTCAGTATTATGGGCCTTACCCTTGTTTTATGTGTAAAATATTAACCACTTGTCTACCGAGGTATGTTTGTAAAAGGCATGGTAGAAAAGTAGTAAGTGGCTGCAAAAGGCATTTTGACTCTGGAGCCCCTTGATCACTTGTGGAACACTCAAAGGTCGCCCCCCTCAACTGCGGCACCCAAGGAGGAACAGGAGAGCCTAGGACCGCAGAAAACAGACGCTCAGGTAAAAGCAGGAGGAACTTGGGAAACTTCCGTTCCCCAAATCCCTCTTGTGACTAATTACCCAGAAAGTGACATGTATTACATCACTTTCGAGGTCACAGCTGTCATTCCTCAAGTAGTGTAGCTGGGGATGCAGCTAATCAAGCATGATCTGTGCTTGAATAGCCCCACTGATGGGCAGGAGAGACAGTGGGGGTCTAATAGACCCCCTTTGTCTCCATAAAGAGAACCTGTCACCTGCCCATGTTATCACACAGGGAACTTGTGATAGGAAACTTTTTTAAAAGTGTAAAAAGTAAAAAGATATAATATAAAGTAAATAAAAATAATTTAAAACATTCAAAGCACCCCCATCAGCCATACACACACTCCATAAAAAAAAAACAGCATGGGATGAGTACTCGTATGTAAACATCAATTGCACCACACATGCACTTTTGCACTTTTGTGCATGTTTGCAGTAAAAATTTATTTTAGTGTTTTTTTTTTATTGTCACAAACATCAAAGTGAGCGCCGTAGGGCTATAATTCATGGTTAAGGCTAAACTGATGACTTTTGCAGAGTCACCTATGCAGAATTTTGGGTATCATAGCTTTTTTGTGATTTCATGGGCATGCGCAATTTTAAGACTTGATATGTTTAGTATCTATTAACTTGACACTACCCAATCTTTTATATTATTTTTTTTTAATGGGTATACTTTTGTGTATGTTTGCAGTAAAATTCATTTTAGTGTATTTTTTTCAAGAAAATATGTTTCATAAATAATTGCGCAAATATTGTGCAACATAAAAAATTGTTGATAAATATGCAAGTAGCTCTGCGCTCAGGATAAACGTAATTAGAAAGTGACCAATCAATTATAAATATATATCAGTGACTGCTGCAATTAAAAATATGTGCATAAAAACATTATAAATACCTTTTTTCCCCCATTTTTATAAGCGATCACATATCCTCTAAGCTCCTTATGCATCTGAGAACAGAGAACCGGGGGAGGAGAAGCAGCAGCACACTGAACTTCACCATGAATGGCTACGCAGGGGGGCATGTGAGTAGAAGTCTGATCATTATTATTATTTATTTATTACAGGTACTTATTTATTGCCATCAATTTACGTGCTTTACATATATATTGTACATTCACTTCAGTCCCTAACCCTCAAGGGACGTACAATCTAAAGTCTCTAACTTACATTCATACATACACATACTAGGGACAATTTAGACAGGATCCAATTAACCTACCAGCATGTCTTTGGAATGTAGGAGGAAACTGGAGTACCCGGAGGAAACTCACTCAGGGACAGGGAGAACATGCCAGCTCCAGGCAGGTGGTGCAGTGGTTGGGATTCGAACGAACGACCCTAGCGCTGCCTGGCAGAAGTGCTAACCATTGATGGAAGCACAGCTAGAGAACTGACCATGCTGAGCTCCTATGCCTCCTGTTTTAATAGTTTTAATGATATTACTTGTCAGGAATGGATTCACCAATGGTGGTGGGACTCACCTGCCATGTGGGCTGCAGTACCAGGGCTGGCCAGCGGGTGCTCTCAGCAGCCAGAAGCTCACTCCTGCAATCCAGCCATCACCTGAGGCTGATTGCAGGAGGTGTATTTAAGGAATGGCCAGGCCTGCAGTCAGTGCCTTGGTGTATTGTTCCTATGAGCCCTGTACCTGCATCCTGTCTGCTTCCTGCCTTGTCCTGACTCTGCTTGAACTGCACCGACCTCGGCTACTCCTGACCAATCTTCTGCCTACTCCTTGTACCTTGTCTGCCCGTTAGCTACCGACCCGGCCTGCCTGACTACGTTGTGCTCCATAAATATATATACATATATATATATATATATATATATATATATATATATATATATATCAGTTTAGGTTTGGGTTTTGTTTCACCTTGTTGTATGTATTTGTGTTAACTTTGGGTTTGGTTTGTTGCACTGCGTTTATGTTTGTGTTGTCCTTAATAAATTATCTTGTTTACACGCTATACCTGAAGTCTGTGTTTCCCTGTGTCGGTCCACACACCTCTGGTCATTCCCGGAGCCGTGACGTTACTAATACTACTACTAATAATAGTTTTAATATAGTTTAGTTTTTAATAGGAAAACAGAGGGACTGACAGGACCACCAGGGATTTCACAGAAAGGAAGCAATACAAAGAGAACAGGATACTTTTTCATACACGTACCACAAATATCAGGAATACTGGATTTATATACTTTTTAAACCAATCAAGTGTTGTTTTCTTTTAGTATTCTACATATAATCAATGCTCTTTACTATGTAGTGCTGTATAAACTGACTTGCCTGTAAATGGTGTGTAAAACAAACTGCATGTATGAAATGATATAGAAAAAGAACCATCTGGAGGAAAATGGTAACAATTCTTTATGCTGATTCATTTGTTTTAGATAATAAACATGAACACTTTCAGATTATATGATGTTGGTGCTGAATGTTCTCACACTACATTATTATATATTGTACAATGTTACAATGTTACAATGCTATCCATTTGCAAAATATTAACACAAAGGATCGCTGACTATTTCTCCTGGGATTCCGTGAAACCTTCAATGTGAATTCTCCCCAAGGAATACTCCATCCACCATCCACAGCTATAGCTGACTTATTATTACTGCAAGAGTCTGCAGTTGCCTCTGGGTACTGGTTGCTAAGCAATGTCAGTAAACAAACACTGAGTTCCTGTAATGCATACAAGATCATGCTAGATTTCCATGACTATCATTATGAATTTTTTTGGATTGTTTTTAAGTGTCACACTTTTATTCAGATTAACAAAACAAAAAGAATTGGCATTAATGCATTAAAATAATGAACAGTCCCGAGACACCCTCCAAAATAATGAACAGTCCCGAGACACCCTCCAAAATAATGAACAGTCCCGAGACACCCTCCAAAATAATGAACAGTCCCGAGACACCCTCCAAAATAATGAACAGTCCCGAGGCACCCTCTAAAATAGTGAACAGTCCTGAGACACCCTCTAAAATAATGAACAGTCCCGAGACACCCTCCAAAATAATGAACAGTCCCGAGGCACCCTCTAAAATAGTGAACAGTCCTGAGACACCCTCTAAAATAATGAACAGTCCCGAGAAACCCTCTAAAATAATGAACAGTATTGAGTCACCCTCTAAATAATGAACAGTCCCGAGACACCCTCTAAAATAATGAACAGTCCCGAGACACCCTCTAAAATAATGAACAGTCCCGAGGCACCCTCTAAAATAATGATCAGTCCAGAGGCACCCTCTAAAATAATGAACAGTCTCAAGACACCCTCTAAAATAATGAACAGTCCCGAGGCACCCTCTAAAATAGTGAACAGTCCTGAGACACCCTCTAAAATAATGAACAGTCCCGAGACACCCTCCAAAATAATGAACAGTCCCGAGGCACCCTCTAAAATAGTGAACAGTCCTGAGACACCCTCTAAAATAATGAACAGTCCCGAGAAACCCTCTAAAATAATGAACAGTATTGAGACACCCTCTAAATAATGAACAGTCCCGAGACACCCTCTAAAATAATGAACAGTCCCGAGACACCCTCCAAAATAATGAACAGTCCCGAGGCACCCTCTAAAATAGTGAACAGTCCTGAGACACCCTCTAAAATAATGAACAGTCCCGAGACATCCTCCAAAATAATGAACAGTCCCGAGGCACCCTCTAAAATAGTGAACAGTCCTGAGACACCCTCTAAAATAATGAACAGTCCCGAGAAACCCTCTAAAATAATGAACAGTATTGAGACACCCTCTAAATAATGAACAGTCCCGAGACACCCTCTAAAATAATGAACAGTCCCGAGACACCCTCTAAAATAATGAACAGTCCCGAGGCACCCTCTAAAATAATGATCAGTCCAGAGGCACCCTCTAAAATAATGAACAGTCTCAAGACACCCTCTAAAATAATGAACAGTCCCGAGGCACCCTCTAAAATAGTGAACAGTCCTGAGACACCCTCTAAAATAATGAACAGTCCCGAGACACCCTCCAAAATAATGAACAGTCCCGAGGCACCCTCTAAAATAGTGAACAGTCCTGAGACACCCTCTAAAATAATGAACAGTCCCGAGAAACCCTCTAAAATAATGAACAGTATTGAGACACCCTCTAAATAATGAACAGTCCCGAGACACCCTCTAAAATAATGAACAGTCCCGAGACACCCTCCAAAATAATGAACAGTCCCGAGGCACCCTCTAAAATAGTGAACAGTCCTGAGACACCCTCTAAAATAATGAACAGTCCCGAGACATCCTCCAAAATAATGAACAGTCCCGAGGCACCCTCTAAAATAGTGAACAGTCCTGAGACACCCTCTAAAATAATGAACAGTCCCGAGAAACCCTCTAAAATAATGAACAGTATTGAGACACCCTCTAAATAATGAACAGTCCCGAGACACCCTCTAAAATAATGAACAGTCCCGAGACACCCTCTAAAATAATGAACAGTCCCGAGGCACCCTCTAAAATAATGATCAGTCCAGAGGCACCCTCTAAAATAATGAACAGTCTCAAGACACCCTCTAAAATAATGAACAGTCCCGAGGCACCCTCTAAAATAGTGAACAGTCCTGAGACACCCTCTAAAATAATGAACAGTCCCGAGACACCCTCCAAAATAATGGACAGTCCCGAGGCACCCTCTAAAATAGTGAACAGTCCTGAGACACCCTCTAAAATAATGAACAGTCCCGAGAAACCCTCTAAAATAATGAACAGTATTGAGACACCCTCTAAATAATGAACAGTCCCGAGACACCCTCTAAAATAATGAACAGTCCCGAGACACCCTCTAAAATAATGAACAGTCCAGAGGCACCCTCTAAAATAATGAACAGTCCTGAGACACCCTCTAAAATAATGAACAGTCCCAAGACACCCTCTAAAATAATGAACAGTCCCGAGGCACCCTCTAAAATAATGAACAGTTCTGAGGCACCTTCTAAAATAATGAACAGTCTCAAGGCACCCTCTAAAATAATGAATAGTCCCGAGACACCCTCTAAATAATGAACAGTCCCGAGACACCCTCTAAAATAATGAACAGTCTCAAGGCACCCTCTAAAATAATGAACAGTTCTGAGGCACCTTCTAAAATAATGAACAGTCTCGAGACACCCTCTAAAATAATGAACAGTCCTGAAGAACCCTCTAAAATAATGAACAGTCCCAAAGAACCCTCTAAAATAATGAACAGTCCCGAGGCACCCTCTAAATAATGAACAGTCTCGAGACACCCTTTAAAATTATGGATAGTCTTGAGCCTCCTCATTCTAAAATGTAGAAAAACTATTCTAATAAGGCAGCAACACCCACACACATGGGACATCCAATGTTAGAGGTGATTTATTCTTCCAAATCAAACACACCTTTGTGTACTGGTACTGCCTAGTATTACAATGTTTCTCCTCTCCCTCAGTTGTTCTCCATAACTCAGCTAATGTGACCCAAGCACTGACGGAGAGGGGCAGGGGAGGGTCAAACAAGGATGCTGTGTAGGCAACCAACATCCTCCTTATCAAGTGATGTCATTGGTTGTTAGGACGCCAGTGGCTAGAAGGTCAAAATGATCCACAATGAAAACCTCTGGCTTTGTGTAGCTAGATGCTCTACTGAATGTCAGTATGCAGGAAAGGACATACTAGATAAAGAACTTGTTCATCCAGATAAGGACCTCCAAGGTCTGAGGTCTTCTGAGCTGTGTTAATGTCCCACAGCATCGCTTGGGGCCCTGTCCCACCCAAAAGCCTCAGCTATTGAGTGATTACCAATAAAGAGGAAATCCAGGTATGGGTACATAGTTACATTGGTCCAATAGCATGTACCAATGTAACTATGTATATACCATACCTGGCCAATGCCCCTGAAAGTTGGAAATAGCTGTAGTAGACACCGCGACTCAAGTGATCTCCATTTGCTTCCATGTTGAGTGGTATATACATGCTTTTCCCCCTCTGTTTTCACCTGGTGAAGTAACACACCTCGTGTGTTAGAGTGCCCCCACCAGAGGTGTATTTAACACAAGGCAAACAAGGCATTTGCCTTGGGCGGCATTTTTCAGGGGGGGGCAGCACTGCCCCTTGGAAGAAGGGATGGAAGAAGGGACACACATGGCATGGAGACCTGGTGGGTTCCGAGAGAGGCTGGGGTTTTCATGATGGTGTATGCACAACCCATTCCCGAGGATGTCCAAAGCTGTGAAGGTTAGTGTCTTTCTCTCTCTCGCTATGGAGGATGGCGGCTGGTGTATGGGGGGCAGTGGTAGTGGAAGGCTCTCTTTGAGGGGAGCTGGGGTGTTGTTGGTCAACGTCAGTCTCTCTCTGTCTCTCTCTCTCTGGGCTGAACAGCTCCTAAATGTGAGTTTATCAGCTGCAGTGTACATGAGCCCTAATTGAACATGCTGAAGTTAGAAGCTGATTGGCTACCATGCACAGCTGCACCAGATTTTGCACTCTCCAGTTCTAGTAAATCCCACCCTTTGTGTAACTAAGTGCTGTGAGGCACTCTGTGTAATAGAGAGGCACAATGTAAACCACAGAGATGTTAGGTGTTGGTGTGTAAAAATGCATAAAGCACTGCATGCAATGGAGAAGTATGAGGAACATGTTGTAGAGAGGTATGAGGCACAGCCATCTTAATGAATGGGCACACCTGGACACTGCCCAGGGGCCCCATGATCAGGGCTAGGAGAAGGATACTCACCTCAGTCTCAGCATGAGAGAGGAAGGAGGAACTGCCTTCATTGTACATGGGAGCAGCATTTGTGATCTGTGAATACAAAGGGGAAGGAGGGGCCACAATTCTGATCTATGGGGACACCTTATGTATATGAACACTGTGATAAGAACACCTGATATATGGAGACACCTTATGTATAGTATGGGGACATTGTGATGGGGATATCTGATAGATGGGGATACTGTGATAGGGACACTGGGTGGATGGAGACACCTGGTGTATATGGACACTGTGATGGATGGGGACACCTGATGTATATGGACACTGTGATGGGAACCAGGGGTGGACTGACAACTCATGGGGCCCCTGGGCAATAGGGGATCATGGGGCCCCTGTGCCGTTGCAAAAACTCAAACAAGCCTATGAAAAAGGTACCAGGGGCATCTCATGGGGCCCCCTACTGACCCTGGGCCCTCGGGCGGTGCCCGAGTTTCCAAATGGCCAGTCTGCCTCTGATGGGGACACCTAATGGATGGGGACACCTGATGTATATGGACACTGTGATGGGGACACCTAATGGATGGAGGCGCTGTGATGAGGGCACCTGATGTGTGGGGGTGCTGTGATGGGGACACCGGATGTATAGTATGGGGGCATTGTGATGGGGACACCTGATGTATATGGACTCTGTGATGAGGACTCCAGATGTATTTGGACACTGTGATGGGGGCACCTAATGGATGGAGGCACTGTGGTGAGGGCATCTGATGTATGGGAGTGCTGTGATGGGGCCACCTGATCTGTGGAGGTGCTGTGATGGGGACAATGTGACATATTGTGGCTCTGTGATGGGACACCCAAGTAAGCTGGTATGGCCCAGAGGCTCATAATGCTATTAGGATGGCACTGGTATGAGGCACTGCATGTAGGAGATAGTACATGCCATCTCAAGCACATTCCTACATGTCTACTATTAAAATGAAAACAGTACTTTACCATGATTGTTATTGGGTAACTGTATATCCCTATCCACCTTAATTTTTTTTTTATTCTAACAACACAGATTCAAATATTCAAAATATTTATTTTCAGACACTAGATACTTTTGCCAATACATTGTCACATTAGCACTTAATATGTCAAACATACGTCAGCAATTTCTCATAAATGACATTTTTGCCATGATGTTCTTTTAAACCTATATGTTGTTTTTTTGGGGAAAAAAGTGGATTGCTTCACTAATTGTATTAATTATATTATTATCAATAACTTTAATAATTTTTCAAAGTTTTTCTAATGCAAATGTAAAGCATAGGTATCCTAGAAAACACATTTTTGTTTAGGCTTTTAAATTGTAGTAAATGGCAATGTTTAGCTGTGCAGCAACAAACTTTAGACAGTATAACGATACAGATCAATATCCCAGACGTTTAACGGACTTGATGCTATACACTGATTAAAAAGTGTTTCTTTGATTTTTGTTTTTTTTCAGCAGTGTATGTCATTGCTGTCAGTGTTGGGGAACGGATTAATTAAGTAGGAATTTAAATATATAATGTCATAATATACTGTAAATAAAGTGATGCAAAGAACATAGTACTGAGAATAGATGGTTCAGCTAAAGAAATGCTAAAGAAGAAACAGCAGCAAAAAAAGACTTGTTGCGACAACATTTATTGGATTGTTTAATCCCAGCCAAATGACTAATTGGATGATTAACTGGATAATTGTTTTTAATAATTTTCATAGTCACAGCAGGATGATGAATCTGAAAGTATAAATGTGAGTAGGGATAGCTGTTATGTACCCAGTGGAAACTGGGATGTATAGAGCTGCCTCCATTATGCATAGTTAGCAACATTTCAAAAACTTTTTAGGGCCACCTTTTTTTGCTGTTCACCTAGTAAGCCTTTGTAGGTGGAAAATGTACTTTAATTACAGGTGGGGCATTCCTCTAAAATGTGTGTTTCTACAAGAGGCATACCATTCACCTATCATGCACTTTAATTTTAAAAATCTGTATATACAAAATGTATCAGAAAAATAGCAACATAGCAAGGATTTTATTGTTTATTAATAAATGATTTATGGATCTGTTTAGCTACAACCTTTTAATTTCTACAATCTATTTTAACCCGACAGTTCTTGCAGAGACTATAGTGATAAACACCAATTAGGCCTTGTTCACACAGCGCATACAGTGAGGAACAGAAGTATTTGAACACTCTGAGATTTTGCAAGTTCTCCCACTTAGAAGTCATGGAGGGGTCTGAAATTCACATTGTAGGTGCATTCCCACTCTGAGAGACAGAATTAAAAAAAAAAAATTAGGAAATCACATTGTATGATTTGTAAAGAATGTATTTGTCTTGCACGGCCGAACAGAAGTATTTGAACACCTAAGAAACAGCAAGAATTCTGTCTCTCAAAGACCTGTTACTGCGCCTTTAAAAAGTCCACCTCTACTCCACTCATTCATCTAACTTAGTAGCACCTGTCTGAGCTCTTTAAAGACACCTGTCCACCCCACAGTCAATCAAACGCCAACTACTACCATGGGCAAGACCAAAGAGCTGTCAAAAGACACCAGAGACAACATTGTAGACCTCCACAAGGCTGGAAAGGGCTACGGGGCAATTGCCAAGCAGCTTGGTGAAAATAGATCAACTGTTGGAGCAATTGTTAGAAAATGGAAGAGGCTAAAGACGACTGTCAGTCTCCCTCAGACTGGGGCTCCATGAAAGATGGCACCTCGTGGGGTATCACTGATGACAAGAAAGGTGAGGAATCGGCCCAGAACTACAAGGGAGGAGCTGGTCAATGACATGAAGAGAGCTGGGACTACAGTTTCAAAGGTTACTGTCGGTAGAACACTACGCCGTCATGGTTTCCAATCATGCATTGCATGGAAGGTTCCCCTGCTCAAGTCATCACATGTCCAGGCCCGTCTGAAATTTGCCAATGACCATCTGGATGATCCAGAGGAGGCATGGGAGAAAGTCATGTGGTCAGATGAGACCAAAGTAGAACTTTTTGGTCTCTGGTGAGTGCATTCGATTGATTTGGTGGTGGATTGCTCACGGTGTTATATATTTGTCACACGAGTTATATATATTGGACTTTCACATATGTTTTTTTAGCGCACTCTTATGTTTGATTTGATTTATCCATATTTTTTGGAGTTAGAGTTGCTGCTGTATAATTGGAGGGTGTGGCGCTTTTCTAAATACCAATACTGTATTTATAACTTATAGAAAACCAAGGTGGATATCAGATAACCCAAGAAGTGCAGAGCCTGTAGGCAGGGCAAAGTCAAGAAAATTCAAGAATTAATGCCAGTGTAACAGAGATCCAAAGGTATAGCAGCAGAAAGGAATCCAAAAACAAGTCAGAAACAGCAAGCCAAGTTGGTAGCAAAAGAATATAAGTCAAATCAAAGATTAGACATGAGCAAGCCTAACGCATGACATTTTCGTTTAGTTTCGGATGCATTCATCCATTGAAGAATAATTTAATTTGTCATTTTTGTTATGTTGAACTGATTTATTTTGTACATTGGTACAAAATAAATCATTGGTCTGGGTGGATTCAAAGAATTTAGAAACTTTTTCTGAAGATTGTAATATATTAGTTTCAGCATTTCGACTTGGTCCCTTATTCATATATCTAAACTATTAAATATTTTCGGATGCAATGGAATTAATATAATGCAAAATTCAGTCCTGAATTTTTCAATCCTAAGAATTGCATTAGACAGTGGAACTGAACTCACATGTTGGTACTGCATTTGCTTTGCATTGTTACCAGGGGCGGACTGACAACTCATGGGGCCCCCGGGCAATAGGGGATCATGGGGCCCCTGTGTCCTTGCCCAAACTCAAAAAAGCCTATGAAAAAGGTACCAGGGGCATCTCATGGGGCCCCCTACTGACCCCCGGCCCTCGGGCAGTGCCCGAATTTGCAAATGGTCAGTCCGCCCCTGATTGTTACTTCCTCTATAAATAGAGAGCTGGTGACATCTCTGATCAATCTCCAATCCCAGAGGATGTCTATTTGTGTGAAGCTAGATCTGTGATGTCATTACGCATGGACTTGTTGGCTGAACCTACCGGCCGTGCACACTGGATTGTTTTTAACTGGCCATTTTTCTCTTTTTACATGTACGTGCAATTATCTCCATGAAGAAATGCCGTACCGAGAAGAAGAAAAAGAAATAGCGCAGGGCAGGCATGACTAGGCCTAGAGTGGTAAGGAAGACAGGAAAGGGTTAATGATAGCACTAGGGGGGTTGTAAGGGATAGCTGGGATCTGGTTGGTAGAGGGGGAGTGTAGGTGGGGTCTTCTGCACCTTTGGGTGGGGGTTTTTGGTGAGGGGCGTCAGTCGGTGCTGGATGTGAGGAGAGAGAGCTTCCCTCCTGCTTTGGTGAGTATCGAGTCCCTCCCAGGGGCGGGGGTATTTCAGTTTGTGGGCGGTTGTTGGTCTTTGGAGGCGGATCTTATCCTGGAAGGTACAAATAATGGTGTGGGACCCATCGGTGGTATGGTGTGCCCGGGGGCATTCCAGTTAACCAAGGAAGGTGGTGGTGCTGCACTGCGGACGGTGTGGTTGTCTCCGAGCCGGTGGGTTGCGGCTGGAGGACTAGTGTGATATGGTTGTCCGCAGGTGCATTTCGGCTCGTTTTGGGTGCCTTCGAAGACCAACAACTCTTTTGTGTTTCTGTTTTAAGGAATGTTTGGTGTATTTAAAGTTGATTTGTTAATAAAAGGCCGTGTTGGCCATTTTTTACTCCAAAATTGTTGTGTTTTCTGTAATTATATTTAGTAAACTGGGTTGGTATGGAAGGGTAAATGGTGGCGTAGAGGGGTCTGGATTAGCCTATCTCTGGTGCACTAATCATGAATTGTTTGTTTTTTTCTTTGCTGCACTGTGAGGCTTCTCCTTGTCTGTTTTTAACTGTTGCCTATGTTGGAGTGAGTTTGGTGGGATGAGGTTTTAGCTGTACATGCTCGCTGTGGGGACACCATTGTTGTACCCTGTTGATGGGTCACAAACACAATTGGAAGTTTGATGGTGAGAGCATCAGCCCCCAATTTGGATAAAAAGTGTTTTTGATCTCTTGTGACTGAGATCATTCCTGTCCGGAAGGAGGCTCAGTCTTTTGGTTTATTGGCACTTTGAACACTGGAGCACAAGTTTGTTTATATTTGAGCATGGAGCACTTTTGAAGCACTAGATGATTATATGTGAATTTGGACTGTTTACTTATTTAACTTAATCTTTTATAGTCATTTATTGATCATATTTATTGATGATTCACTACATAATATGGTTTGTTGAAATTTAAAGAGACAGGTCCCTTTATTACATGTTTTACTGATATTTATAATTTAAAGAGACAGCACACTTTTTCTTTATATGTTTGTTTGTGGAACTGAACTGACTGACAATTACAAATTCAATTTCAATCATGAATTTACTCAAATGTGAATTATCAAAGAAATTCATAAATTTAATGAATTTCTCCATGGGCTCGAACTCGTATCACATCATGTGACGTCATCCAAGTGAAATTAATGGATTTGTTCATTTCAATATCACTTTTTTAAATTAATTGACATCCATTACTATGTCCATTCAGAGAGTTGTATACATCTGAATCTCCAAAAATCAAATTTTCTTCCGAAATTTGATTCATAACGAAGCTAAACGCACATCTCTATCAAAGATAAAGCTGAAGACCACTCAGCATTAGTTCCATGAAAACTGAGCCTTTAAATCGCATATGTGGCACCAACATTGACACTAGATGTGCACAGACATATGTGCTGCAAGGTATCCCTCAATTGAATACGTATATGTGCAATAATGAACTCCCTGCAGTCACTCTACCTAAACTGCCATGCACCAGAACAAATTTACATGCGTGTGTCTCTGCCCAATATACAGTGAACATGGCAGATGGTGAATATGTCATAGAACAAAAAATGCAGCGCTAGGAACAAAGTGACAAAAAAGCGCAAGAAATAAATTGCGCAAAATTAGTGAAATCCAAGGTTGTCAGCAAAGTGACAAGTGCAAATGTGAATGGATGAACAAACATCCATAAATAAAGTGACAAAAAATGAACGTGAGCAACTGATAACCATATACAGTGGGGATCGAAAGTTTGGGCACCCCAGCTAAAAATTTGTATTAATGTGCATAAAGAAGCCAAGGAAAGATGGAAAAATCTCCAAAAGGCATCAAATTACAGATTAGACATTCTTATAATATGTCAACAAAAGTTAGATTTTATTTCCATCATTTACACTTTCAAAATACAGAAAACAAAAAAATGGCGTCTGCAAAAGTTTGGGCCCCCTGCAGAGTTAATATCTTGTACTGCCCCCTTTGGCAAGTATCACAGCTTGTAAACGCTTTTTTTAGCCAGCCAAGAGTCTTTCAATTCTTGTTTGAGGTATCTTTGCCCATTCTTCCTTACAAAAGTCTTCCAGTTCTTTGAGATTTCTGGGCTGTCTGTCAGCACGGCTCTTTTAAGGTCTATCCATAGATTTTCAATGATGTTGAGGTCAGGAGATTGTGAAGGCCATGGCAAAACCTTCAGTTTACGCCTCTTGATGTAATCCCCTGTGGATTTCGAGGTGTGTTTAGGATCATTATCCATTTGTAGAAGCCATCCTCTCTTTAACTTCAGCTTTTTCACAGATGGCATCAAGTTACCATCCAAAATTTGCTGAAGTTTTATTGAATCCATTTTTCCTTCTACTCGTGAGATGTTCCCTGTGCCACTGGCTGCAACACAACCCCAAAGCATGATTGATCCAACCCCATGCTTAACAGTTGGACAGAGGTTCTTTTCATTAAATTCTGTGCCCCTTCTTCTCCAAACGTACCTTTGCTCATTCCGGCCAAAAGGTTCAATTTTAACCTCATCGGTCCACAGAACTTGTTTCCAAAATGCATCAGGCTTGTCTATATGTTCATTTGCAAAGTTCAAACGATGATTTTTGTGGTGAGGATGTAGAAGAGGTTTTCTTCTGATGACTCTTCCATGAAGACCATATTTGTACAAGTATCTCTTTATAGTGGAATAGTGTACCACAACTCCAGTGTCTGCCAGATCTTTCTGGAGGGATCGTGCAGTCAAACGTGGGTTTTGAATTGTTTTTCTCACAATCCTGCGAGCTGTTCTGTCTGATATTTTTCTTGGTCTTCCAGATCTTGCTTTAACTTCCACTGTTCCTGATGACTGCCATTTCTTAATTACATTCCGAACAGAGGATATTGACATCTGAAAACGCTTTGCTATCTTCTTATAGCCTTCTCCAGCTTTGTGAGCCTCAACTATTTTCAGTTTCAGTTTTCTAGACAACTGCTTAGAAGAGCCCATGGTGCTGATTGTTGGGGCAAGGTCAGATGAGTCTGGGCATTTAAAACCTTTGAGATTGACATCACCTGGTCTTCCCAGATGATGATTGTGAACAATCCATGACACTGGCAGGTCTCAGCTTTGCAAAGGGGGCAGTGCATGCTATAAATTCTGCAGGGTGCCCAAACTTTTGCAGACACCATTTTTTTGTTTTCTGTTATTTTGAAAGTGTAAATGATGGAAATAAAATCTAACTTTTGTTGACATATTATAAGAATGTCTAATCTGTAATTTGATGCCTTTTGGAGATTTTTCCATCTATCCTTGGCTTCTTTATGCACATTAATACAAATTTTTAGCTGGGGTGCCCAAACTTTCGATCCCCACTGTAACATTAAAAAAGGATCAATATTGACATATGATATAATAAAATATAGTGCTTCAAAATTAGTCCAGTGAACTTGTGAATGGATGAGAACGAATATTGATCAATGTGGTACTCCAGCACTTTTAGTGACATCAAGGTTCGGTGCAGGTGACTTCTTGTGGCTAAGAAAATGAAGTGTGCTTGAACTTACCAGAAGCACAAGTTATGTGCGCATATCATAAATATAATCTCCAGAAGGGGACCCTGGTGGTCATCATGGATCTGGTCACAACCTGGGGGGAGGGGGGCTTCAATGGCACACACACACCGGAAAGCACTCCAGACCTTGCAGCAAACCAATCCAGCACACAAGGATAACTCCTTAAATGAATCCAGCCACTTTGCACCATTTGTACCAAAAGGTTTTACTCCACCTTGAATGGCTCAGAATGAAGCCACCAAACAAAGGTGTTGTGATAGTGTAGTACGTTTATTGGCACATTTGTCAATCAAGTATAAGGGAGATAGTAAAATCCAGCTTACAATTCAGAGTGTCTAAAAATGTCTAAAGATGGCCGCTGGACTAACATGCGTCCTTGGCGGTGTGACGTCAGCGCTGCCAGGCTCCTCCCTGATGTGTTTCGTGTGAAGACACGTTATCAAAGGGATGGTGAATATGTGCCATTGCCAGAAGGTTTGCTGTTCCTCCCAGCACAGTCTCAAGAGCATGGAGGAAATTCCAGGAGACAGGCAGTTATTCTAGGAGAGCTGGACAGGGCCGTAAAAGGTCCCTAACCCAACAGAAGGACTGGTATCTGCTCCTTTGTGAAAGGAGGAACAGGATGAGCCCTGCCAGAGCCCTACAAAATGACCTCCAGCAGGCCACTGGTGTGTATGTCTTTGACCAAACAATCAGAAACAGATTTCATGAGGGTGGCCTGAGGGCCCAACGTCCTCTAGTGGACCCTGTGCTCACTGCCCGGCACCATAGAGCTGGATTGGCATTTGCAAGTCTGCCACTGGTGCACTATGCTTTTCACAGATGAGAGCAGGTTCATCTTGAGCACATGTGACAGACGTGAAAGGGTCCGAAGAAGCTGTGGAGAACATTTTTCTGCCTGTAACATCATTCAGCATGACCGTTTGTTGGTGGGTCAGTGATGGTCTGGGGAGGCATATCCATGGAAGGACGCACAGACCTCTACAGGCTAGACAATGGCACCCTGACTGCCATTAGGTATCTGGATGAAATCCTTGGACCCATTGTCAGACCCTACGCTGGTGCAGTGGGTCCTGGGTTCCTCCTAGTGTACGACAATGCCTGGCCTCATGTAGGGAGAGTATGCAGGAAGTTCCTGGAGGATGAAGGACTTGATACCATTGAATGGCCCCCATGCTTGCCTGACCTAAATCCAACAGGACACATCTGGGATATCATGTTTCGGTCCATCCAACAATGCCAGGTTGCACCTCTCAGACTGTCCAGGAGCTCAGTGATGCCCTGGTCCAGATTTGAGAGGAAATTCCCCAGGACACCATCCATTGTTTCATTAGGAGCATGCCCCGATGTTGTCAGGCATGCATACAAGCATGTGGGGGCCATAGAAACTTCTGAGTATCATTTTGAGTTGCTGCAATGAAATTCCAGCAAAATGGACTCGCCTGCTGCATCATTTTTTCCTTTTGATTTTTGAGGTGACTTTGAATTCAGTCCTCTGTAGGTTGATAATTTTCATTTCCATCAAATGATGGGGCATCCATAAGCTCCTAACACATTACCCCGTCCATATCAGTATAGATATCTAGCTTGTTTCTTCATTTTTTTTGAGCAGTACATATATATATAGTATATATATATATACTCCTAGATTGTAAGCTCATAAGAGTAGGGCCCTCTTACCCCTCGTACGTTGTTTGTTGTTGTTGTACTGTGCCATGTATTGTCCCCCCTATTGTACAGCGCTGAGCAAACCCTTTGGCGCTATATAAACTCGTAGTAATAATAATAATAATAATAATATATATATATATATATATATATATACACATTTTTTTCTTGAAATGCATTGAGGGCCTTTAAAATGGAATGGTAAAATAGTGTTTTATTTATTTATTTATTTTAGGTACTTAAATAGCGCCTTCAATTTACTCAGCGTTTAACATATGTATTGTACATTCACATCAGTCAATGCTCCCAAGGAGCCTAAAAATGAAGGTCCCTAACCAGGGGTGGACTGACAACTCATGGGGCCCCCGGGCAATAGGGGATCATGGGACCCCTGCAGGGGCAGACTGACAACTCATGGGGCCCCCGGGCAATAGAGGATCATGGGGCCCCTGTGTCCTTGCCCAAACTCAAAAAAGCCTATGAAAAAGGTACCAGGAGCATCTCATGGGGCCCCCTACTGACCCCAGGCCCTCGGGCGGTGCCCGAGTTTCCAAATGGTCAGTCTGCCCCTGGACCCCTGTGTCCTTGCCCAAACTCAAAAATGCCTATGAAAAAGGTACCAGGGGTATCTCATGGGGCTCCTACTGACCCCGGGCCCTCGGGCAGTGCCCGAGTTTCCAAATGGTCAGTCCGCCCCTGTCCCTAACTCACATTCATGCATACTAGGGCCAATTTAGACAGGAGCCAATTAACCTACCAGCATATCTGTGGAGTGTGGCAGAAAACCAGAGTACCTAGAGGAAACCATGCACAGGGAGAACATACAAACTCCTTGCAGGTTAACCCATGCACAGGTATGAACAGACCCGGTAAAGACATGGCCTGAAAATGTCTACAGAAATCTGTCTGGATAGACATTTGCAAATGTCTGATTAAAAGATATCAGACAAACTTTGCCTGAAGTATACAAAGTTGAAGTCATAGTCTGTGTCTAGTGATTACGTTCCTAAAAAAATCTGCCCAGTCAGTCTTGGCCGACAAGCTAGCAAACACTCTTCACTGATTCATTTTCCTCCAAATCACACTTCTGCTAAGCAAATAAATGACGCATGAGTGTTGAACATGTATAATAAAATGTGCAACAGGTCAGGAGAGCGTTGGCTGCATCATATAGTAAGATGGCTTGTTTTACCCATGCTTATGTCATTTTTACTGAACAGATAAATGAGCCTGGAGGTGAAGAAACAAATCTGGGAGAGCACTATTACGTGCAAGGAAATGACAGCTGTGGTATTCATAGTGTCAGTGAACTCAACTCTTACATGCATGGGGCTTCCCTAACGCAAGCACTGAATACAAGTCAGGGAAACCTCTCAATGAATACGTTGTCTAGCATAGGAAGAAGCTTTTTCTCATAGTCTGTTTCCTGTATTGTTCATCAAAAATACGTCATTTTCATAGTCTCCTTTATCATTTGATAACTGACAACAATAATACTACGTCTGATTTACGGAAATCGATAAACAAAAAAATGTACTATGACCTAGCAATGTTTGTCACAGGATGATTGCAGGAAGATTAGTTATTGTATGAACTAGAAGAATGTATGAGTTTGTATTTACAATTTAGAAGCATGCTAATTATTTCCCTTGTGCTACTTGAAAGAACTCTAGAAAACATAAACCATTAGTGGCTTTAAAGTGTGATAGTGACCTTTAGGATAACCATGGTGTTATGCAGGCCATAGATGCGGAGAAAACCGGCCAATTCTTCTTTAAAAAAACGAAAAATCGGTCGTTTAAGCGGCTGACATTACCAGGAATGGTAAAAAAAATCGGCCGATTTTCATCCCGTCTACAGCCAGCAAAAAGTGTCCCTGCAGAGAGCTCCGCTATTTCTTTGACATTTATAGCGGCTGCAACATTGTATCTATTTGTATCCATTTCGGATACAGATGTTTTTATTCGGAAACAAATAGATACATTGTTGCAACCGCTATAAATGTCAAAGCACTGTCAAAGAAATAGCGGAGCTCTCTGCAGGGACACTTTTTGCCGGACTGGAATTCTTCTTCTTCTTCATCCTCTTCTTCCTCTTCTTCTTCTTCCTCTTCTTCTCCTTCATCTTCTTCATCCTCTTCTTCTTCTTCCTCTTCTTCTTCTTCCTCTTCTTCTTCTTCCTCTTCTTCATCCTCTTCTTCTTCCTCTTCTTTTTCATCCTCTTCCTCTTCTTCATTCTCTTCTTCCTCTTCTGCTTCTTCTTCTTCATCCTCTTCTTCTTCCTCTTTTTCTTCTTCTTCATCCTCTTCTTCTTCATCATCCTCTTCTTCTTCTTCATCCTCTTCTTCTTATTCTTCATCCTCTTCTTCTTCTTCATCCTCTTCTTCTTCATCCTCTTCTTCTTCTTCTTCTTCATCCTCTTATTCTTCATCATCCTCTTCTTCTTCTTCTTCTTCACCCTCTTCTTCTTCTTCATCCTCTTCTTCTTCTACTTCATCCTCTTCTTCCTCCTCTTCATCCTCTTCTTCATCCTCTTCTTCCTCTTCTTCATCCTCTTCTTCATCCTCTTCTTATTCTTCTTCATCCTCTTCTTCTTCATCATCCTCTTCTTCATCCAACATTTGTTACAATCTTTAGAGTGTACATTGATCACACAGAGAGGATTGCTTTTTTCTCGACTCTTTAATGTACTCCTGCACTTACCTGGCATGTTTTCAGGCTGCGGAGCATATCCTGCATAGCAATAAGCACTTGTTAGTGAATTTGCAGTCTGTATGCTATAACAGGTGTCTATGGGCATTGCAGGGGCATAGTAAATAGTTTGACATTACGATTAGCTAGTCTGACCTGATCCACAAACATAGGCACACATATGGTAAAATCAGCTTCACATCTGAACGGATGCAATAATCTGTTTCACTGATTAAACATCCACAGCTATTTATGAATTTTCCCAGCAGGGTATTATAAAGTTTACACATTGTTCCACTTCTTGGCCTGAACACAAGCTGTCAGCATTTTGCACAACAGCAGCAGTAATGGTATACATTTAAAAAGATGAGAGTAGATGAGATATTTTCACATATTAAAAACCTATTGATAGAAATGACAGAGGTTGAACAAAAATATGGAAACACTACATGATTTGCAGGTGAGAAAGTGACTACAAGTTTTGTGATGAAAGTGGAAGTGATGTAATATTCTTTTGCTTCCACTGTGTGATGAGACACCTAGTTAACAGGTGGGGAGCCTCACTTTCGTCATTCACAGCGTGCGCTGCTAGTACTACGGAGTCATGTCAGAGCTTACTGAGCTTCAAAGAGGGCAACATTGTTGGTGCCCACTTAGCTGGTGCCTCTGTGACTGATGTTGCCAATTTATTTGCGTTGTCACGAGTTACAGTATCAAAGGTTATGATGGCATCAGGGGCGGACTGACAACTCATGGGGCCCCTGGGCAATACGGGATCATGGGGCCCCTGTGTCCTTGCCCAAACTCAGAAAAGCCTATGAAAAAGGTACCAGGGGCATCTCATGGGGCCCCCTATTGACCCCGGGCCCTCAGGCAGTGCCCGAGTTTCCAAATGCACGGCATATACAGTTCCAGGGAAAACATCATCTGATAAGCATATGCACAGTTGACATGGTCAGCTGACCTACAGAGACAAAAGGACATTGTGCAGGACTGTGACCCAGCGTAAGAAAACAACTGCTGCAAAATTGATTACAGAGCTCAGTCTCAGTCTTCCAAAACCCGCAATAACTGTGTGGAGGGAACTCCATAAGCAAAACATTTACCAGCAAGCTGCAACTACCAAACACATAGTGACTGATATTAATGCTCAGAAGAGGAGAAAGTGGTGAGACACCCATAAACTGTGGACTATCGATCAATGGAAGACTGTAATATGGTCCAATGAATCGCACTTCACACTGTTCCCAACCACCAAACATGGCGAACAATGACCCAAGCTTACGACCAGGACTGTGTTGTGCAAATGCTAAAACATGGAGGTGGTGCAATAATGGTTGGGGCAGCCATATCTTAGTATTCTGCAGGCCCCATCATCACTTTGGAAGGTAGAGTCACTACCAATGACTATGTACAAATTTTGCCAGGACCATGTGCACCCAATGTTGCAGACATTGTTTCCCGAAGACAGAACCATTTACCAAGACGATAATGCTCTGATTCACACAGCTGATGATGTCAATTGTGGTTAGATGAGCATGCAGATGTCTCTTGCCTTCCTCTAGGTGCCGCAATTGCTGGACATCAATATCATAGAGAGAAAATTTCCTCCTCCCCGATCCCCCACTCATGACTTTACCATTAAGTTCAACAGCACAACCATTGGTCCTTCCCCTCATGCCAGGGTGCTCGACCTAATCCTAGACTCTGACTTCTCCTTGGGGCCCCACATCCAATCACTGGCTAAATCCAACCTCCACAACGTTTCCAGAATTCGCCCCTTCCTGACTAACAGGTCATGGCTTGGTTATATCCTGCCTTTACTGCAACTCCCTCCTCACTGGTCTACCTTTACACAGGCTATCCCCCCTTCAGTCTATTATGAATGCTGCTGCCAGAATTATACACCTTACCAACCGATCACCAATTGCTGCCCCTCTCTGCCAATCCCTTCCAGTACTAACCACAGCGTACAAAGCCATCCACAACACTGCCCCTAGCTGTATCACCAACCTCATCTGCAGATATCCTCCAAATCATCCGGTCTGCTCCTGCCAAGTCATCTTGCTCTTTAGCTCCCTTGTCACCCCCTCCCATGCTCTGCTCCAGGACTTCTCCATAACCTCTCCGATCCTTGGAACTCCCTACCCCAGTATGTCCGGTCAGCCCCCACCATGTCCGCTTTTAGGCGATCTTTGAAAACTTTCTTATTCAAGGAAGGTTACCCAGCCTCCACCTAAGAACTGTACTTAATTCTCCTCCACCAGATCATCCCCCACGACTATCACCATTTGTATCCCTTAGATTGTAAGCTCCATGAGCAGGGCCTCCCTATTCCTTCTGTATTGAACCATATTCTAATTGTACTGTCCCCCTATATATTGTAACGCGCTGTATAAACTGTTGACACTATATACGTCCTGTATAATAATAATAATATTAATAGAGCCACTAAGGTTGATTTCGGAGAACAAGGTTCGGGCTCATTTTCCGCCTCTGGCATCTCTGCGAGAACTGGAGAGATTTTTCCATGAAGAGTGGTATCAAATTCCATTATCCACCATCCAAGACTTAAATTTGTTAATTCCCAGGAGAATTCAGGTCGTCTTGGATGCCAAAGCCAATCCAACACCATATTAGGTAACGACTGCGTACTTTTCCTGGTGTTTCCATTGTTTTGTCCAACCCCTGTATTTAACTAAGATTTTTACACTAACTAGCAGAATCAACTTCCGATGATTTTTTTTGCAATGTCTGTTGTATGGACTTTGTTACCTCAATATGAGGTTCTCAGCAAACTGGGACTTTCCTTACTGCTAGTTAGAGCCCTCGATCATAATATTTAATACCTGAGATGGCATGAGGACATTAGTTTTAGGGCGAAGGCCGACTTAAAAAGAGAAGTATGGCCAAAGCTTTTTTGGTCGTATTTCTCTTGTGGGTCACAGGAGTGCACTTACCTTTATTCTCCTATGAACCAGGGGCAGAGTCATGGCACTCCCTGGAAGGATCCTGACGATATTTTTTGCCTGACTGAACCCCCCTGCCTGACTGATACCTGGCTCCACCTTTCAGTATGTGGCAGAGGATTGGAACCAACCACTCCTGCCCCCCACAGCCCATCACAGTCACTGCTCTATACTCAGTGTAGATCAAGAATTGAGTGATCAGTGGTCATGTGATTGCTCAGTTGTTGGCTTTAGAGCCGGTGTGGAACAGCTGCATCTTGACACTGATGCTGCAGCATGGAGGTAACTATGAAGGAGTTTTTTCATATCCCGTACATCCTTTTTAAGTCTAACATCTAAAAATAGAATGTTGTACATAAAGAATGGCAGTTAATTAACCACTTCCCTACCACGCTATAGCTGAATGACAGCTACAGCGCGGTCGTCCAGGTCTGGGAGGGCGTCATATGACATTCTCCCAAAATGCGCCCCCCAGCACCCACAGTGGTGCACACCTGGCGCTGTCTGTGATCGCTGTGTCCTTTGGACACAGCTGATCACATGACATGGTAAAAGGCCAATCACAGTGGCCTTTTACCACGTGATCAGCTGTGTTCAATCACAACTGACTGCCATGTAAACACACTTGCCGGTTATCGGCAGTACTTTCCTCATGCTGTCACAGTGTGAGGAAAGTACTGCTATAACTGGCAACTGTCAAAGAAGACATCTTCACTGATAATCAGTGCAGCCCCCAAAGTGCCCATCAGTGCCCAACAGGGCTGCCCAACAGTGCTGCCCACCAGTGCCCAACAGTGCTGCCAATCTGTACCCATCAGTGCCAACTATCAGTCAGTGCCGCCAGTCAGTGCCACCAGTCAGTGCCCATCAGTACTACCTATTAGTGCCCATCAGTGCCACCTAGCAGTGCCCATTATTGCTACCTATCAGTGCCCATCAGTGCAGCATATCAGTGCAGCAGCATCAGTGCCTCCTCATCAATGCACACCAGTGCCGCCTCATCAGTGCAGCCTATCAGTACCCATCTGCGCTGTCTATCAGTGCCACCTCATCAGTGCAGCTTATCAGTGCCCATCAGTGCTGTCTATTAGTGCTGCCTAATCAGTGCCCTCAGTGCAGCCTCATCAATGCACATCAGTGCATCAGTGAAGGAGAAAAATTACCTGTTTGCAAAATTTTATAACAGATACAAAGAAAAAAAATGTTTTTTTAAATTTTGCTCTTTTTTCTTTTATAGCGCAAAAAAATAAAAATCCCAGCGGTGATTACATACCACCAAAAGAAAGCCCTATTTGTGTGAAAAAATTATAAACATTTCATATGGGTACAGTGTTGTATGACCGCGCAATTGTCATTCAAAGAGGGACAGCACTGAAAACTGAAAATTGGCCTGGGCAGGAAGGGGGTAAAAGTGACCGGTAGGTAATGTGTCACCGCTGACATGGGCGCTGAGCTTATATACTGTTTATTTTTCAAATGATTAAAACCTTAATAACCTGACAGCGAATTAAAGCTAAACTCCAGTCAGGTATAAAAGGGAAACATTAATGCACGGGCAGCACAGTGGCTAAACAGTTAGCACTTCCTCCTGGTAGTAGTAGGATCATTGGTTTGAATCCCAACTACGGCACCACCTGCCTGGAGTTTGCATGTTCTCCCTGTGCCTGCGTGGGTTTCCTTTGTATACTCGGGTTTCCTCCCATACTCCTCAGACATGCTGGTAGGTTAATTGGATCCTGTCTAAATTGTCCCTAGTATGTGTATGTATGAATGTGAGTTTAGACTGTACGCCCCTTGAGGGTTAGGGACTGATGTGAATGTACAATATATATGTAAAGCGCTGTGTAAACTGATGGCGCTATATAAGTACCTGAAATAAATAATGTAGCTCTGTATTCATTATACAGGTCTGCGACTAAAAAGCTGTTTGATTATTTTCATCTAATTTCCATGTATTTTGGTGTGCTGAAAACAAACAAAATATTGAAAAAACTCCTAGACGTCAAGATTTGCCACAAAATGCAAAATTGTCTTCAAATTTATCAAATTATTTTAATTTTTGGTATTTTTTTTATATTATGGGTTTTTCACCAAATTTAAAGTCCAAATTACTATTAATTAATTCACACAAGTGCATTTAAGATATAAAATGTGAAAAAAACCTTAAAGGGGTTGTCCGAGTTATGTAAAAAAAAATCTAGCCCTGTAAATCTGATGGTCAGCAATATATACATAAGCTAAGCAAGTTTTAGGGAAAAAAAATTCTATTTCCTCATTTCCCTAGTTCTCTTCTGGCCCTTTGTTGTTATTTGCAGGTAAACAATCTCTGCCCCTCCCCCCCTGCAAAGGGGGTGAATACAAGTGCTGTTCTGAGTGACATGTCTGACTACTGGGATACTCAGCAGCATGCTGTATGTGGAAGCCTCAGCCCTGAGTCTGTGCTTCTAATGGTAGAAGGGGTTCATCTTTCCTGAAGAATCCAGTGGGTGGGATACCAAATACCCTTGTTTTTTGTGTCTATGGGACAGTCGGGACCCACAAAATCACTGGACCAAGAAGAGTTGTCAGCCGAGGGTGCTAACAGTCGGTGAAAAAAATGTCCTCCGAGAAACTTTGGTACCTTCCCATAAAGTTCTTCTACCACCTCTCCACATAACATTGGGATTGATGAAGCAATTCGTAAAATCACTTCCAAGAGATGGAGAATGCTTCAAATACTTGGTCACCAAGTTTCCAGGCCTGTCGGAGGTAAAATTGAAGGAAGGTGTGTTCATCGGACCAGACATTAGAAGGCTTATAGTTGATCAAGAGTTTGTCAATACCATGACGGATCCTCACAAAGAAGGGTGGATTCAATACCATGACGGATCCTCACAAAGAAGGGTGGATTCAATACCATGACGGATCCTCACAAAGAAGGGCGGATTGCATGTAAAGAAGTCGTACAGAAATTTTTAGGCAATAACAAAGCTGCTGCTGACATCACTAACATATTGGACAGAACTGCAAAGTTCGGGGGACCTGTACCAGCAAGATGTAATTTTGAATCCAGTTTCCTGTGCTCCAAATCCTTTTTTATAGTAGTTTCTCAAAAACGCCAGAAACTAACACCAAGATTCACCGCCTATTGAATTCACTGAGTTTGCTGAATTTCAGACCCTTGGAGAACCAAACCTGAGCATATTAATCCCTCCCTAGTTATCACAGGAACAAGCAGGGGCAGACTGACCATTTGGAAACTCAGGCACTGCCCGAGGGCCCGGGGTCAGTAGGGGGCCCCATGAGAGGCCCCTGGTCCCTTTTTCATAGGCCCTTTTGAGTTTGGGCAAGGACACAGGGGCCCCATGATCCCTTATTGCCCCGGGGGCCCCATGAGTTGTCAGTCCGCCCCTGGGAACAAGTGTGACCATTGGAAGGTTTTCCATCACTTATTGATCTGATGACAAGTAGTAGAGATTTTGGATTTCCCTTTACTTTCTGATTTGATGAAAATGGTCACAAGGACAATTAGTCGCCATAGTGAGAACACAAAGTACACTTTAAGACCTAATTATGTCATCATTTTTAATTAAAATTTGCCTTGATTGCTATGTGTGATATTTAGAACACCTTTGAATTTGAACACAGTAACTTAGAGCTTCTAAACGTGGGCTGTAGATTTGCTTGTAAAAATATTAGATGCACACGAAATCCAGTTCTATTTCTTTTCTCATTGATTTGCCTTAATACATTTTATAGTGTTACTTATAATTTAAAGCAATCATAGCAGTTCTCATTTGATACACAAAGCAGCTTAGTATGTCTCTGTTTTCAAAAATCTAAGTGCCATTCTAGACTATTTAAGGCAAGTAAGTTATCTCTTAACAAGGAAAACTGCATATCTGAAGATCAGAATTATGTGTAATTTCATAAATCTCTTATGCGTTCTCTATATATCTTACAACACTAAATGAATTTTGCCTTCTAAATCTTTCATTGAACTAAAATGTGTCAAAATGAACAAGATATATTGTTAAGGTAATCTTCAAAGGCTGGTTACGTGATACAAAAATGACGATTTAATCCTTCCAACTGAGTATGTCTACTTATAAGTTTCCAGGTTTATTTATCTTTGAAGGTCTGTTCTTTCAAATATGTGTATAGAAACTGAACTATGCTGTATGCTGGTTAAAGGGAACTTTAGAACATAGCGTCTATGTATTTTAATCATTGTTTAATGAATGAAGTGCAATGTACATAAATACTTAGGTGCTAGATCTGGGTCTCCTATCATTTTAAAGATATGCTGTAATCATAAATGTTTCATTCTCCCATGAACTGTTAAGCTCCCAGGACTTCTGTGGACCAAATGTTAAATGACTTGGGTAACTGAGATAACGAATGACTTAGAAACCTAGTTCAGAACAGTACATCCACTATTAGCATTTTCAGCCACATAAAGTACACCCACTGCTATATTTATTACCCCGTGACGCACGCAGAAAATGCATGTTTTCATGAAACACGATTTCCTAAAATAGTTCTCAATGGGGTCTTATTATATGGCCCGGAGTTTAATTTTTTATCTTTTATGCCTAGAATAGTTCAGATATTCATGCCCCAATCTCTAGCCCCAAAGTAACTGACATAGTTTTTATGGTCTAAATGATGTATAAATGACCAATTATAAACTCAACAGTCAGCTGATATTACCATGCATGAAGTAAGCTTGTTTATTAAAGTAACATAAGGGCATTTATCTAAAGAGCTTCTAATACACTTCTTAAAGCAACATGCTGTAAATGTCTTCCTTTTTAATTGCATTTAAAATGATCTGAAATCAGACATTGCCAACAGTTAATTTGTTAAAAGATTCTGCTTTCAGCCTTCTATATTACAAAAGAAAGATTTTTTTTTTGTCTTTTTGTGATAATAATATTAACCTCCCTGGCGGTCTGATTATTTCAGATTTTTGGTGCTGAAAGCGGTACCATTATTTTACATGGAAATATGTAGTTTTTTATTGTAGGCTGTAATTTAGGAATAACTCACTGAAATCTGTCCGAACAAGAGTCTAGTAAACATCCCGGGGAGGATAAAACTTGAAACACGAAATCATAAATTATAATTTAATAAATAATCATAAAAAATAATAATATAATAATAATAAATTTAATTCAATAATATAATCAAACCGAAAACACTGAAATGTGAAATAGAGCGCCAAGTTCGCACATCGCTGAGCAAAGTCGCAGAATCGTTTTCAGTGTCTGATGAGGAATTTCCCCCACGAATCATTATCACTCAATTCTGCAAGTGGTTCTGATTTACTATCGCTGTTCTCTAGCCAGTCTAAAACAGATTTTGACCTAAAGGGACGCTTTTTGGACGCCGTGGACTTTTCTCAGTTTCCAGGCAGAAAGAACAATAAAAATGCAGACAGGGGACAGGACAAAATGTATGTGAAATGGGTTGAAACAGCAATGTTTTACTATGTAAAATTCGTTTTGAAAAAAATAAAAAAAATTTTAAATTTTAAAATTTCCCGCCACTGGCGGCGCCCGTACGTCCCGACGTCACAGGGACTGGAACACAGAAGCCGGATGCCGGCATCGGCCGGAGGAGATGGACGGGGATGCTGCAGGGGACACATCGCGGGAGCGAAGGACAAGGAAGTGCTGCAGGGAATCCCTGTGCAACGCCGCATGGTAAGCGGGGGATACCGCCAGGGAGGTTAAAAGAGAACTATGGCAATTTAAAAAAAAAATATTCTTACCTAGGTGGATGCAGCATTGATCCAATGCCTCCCACTGGTTATAAGGATGAGAACTGAGCAATCAAACACTGCTAATCACTCAGTTCTCCCTTCTGCTCTGAGCAGAGAGCTGGGACAGTCAGCACTGAGATGTGGAGGGGGTGGGAGCGGCTGGCTCAGGCCCTCAGCGGATTGTTGAGAGCCTGAGCTCCAAGCTTCTGGGTGGATCCCAACCATATGGTTGGGATCTTTCCCCAGCCTGGACCGGCTGAGTGACATCAGCTGATGGCAGACTTTAGTCCGCTGTCAGCTGAAAATGGGTCACAGGAGTGCAGAACAAACAGAACTCCTGTGATCCATATGAGAAGTGCAGTAAAATTAGCTTTGGCTTTACTTCTCCTTTAACCAAATGTGTTGATTATTAACTAGTAGCTGACCGCAGATAGCCGAATGACGGCTGCACTGCGGCCGGCCAGTTCTGGGTGGACGTCATATGACGTCCTTCCAGAACGCGCTCTCCTGTGCCCCCTACGGACACAGCTGATCATGTGATGTGGTAAAAGGCCAATCACAGCGGCCTTTTACCACCTGATCAGCGGTGTCCAATGACACGCTGATCAGAGGGAAATGCAAGTGCCGGTTCTCGGCTGCACTTTCCTCACGCTGTCAGATTGTGAGGAAAGTACTGCCGAGAACCGGCAGTTGTCAGAGCGGGGATCAGCACCGATCATCAGGGCACTGATGATCAGTGCCCTGATGATCGGTGCCCAGCAGTGCCACCCGCAAGTTCCACCCACCTGTGCCCAGCAGTGCGCCCACTAGCTCCGCCCACCTGTGCCCAGCAGATCACCCACCTGTGCCCAGCAGTGCACCCACCTTTGCCCAGCAGTGCACCCACCTGTGCCACTCTGCAGTGCCACCTACCTGTGCCCAGAAGTGCCACCTACCTGTGCCCAGCAGTGCCACCTACCTGTGTCCACCAACCTGTGCCCACCAGTGCCACCCACCTGTGCCCACCCACCAGTGCTGCCCACCAGTTCCACCCACCAGTGCAGCCCAGCAGTGGTGCCAGTCAGTGTCGCCAGTCAGTGCCCAGGGGTTGTGCCAGTCAGTGCCGCCAGTCAGTGCCCAGCAGTAATGCCAGTCAGTGCCGTCTATCAGTACCCATCATCAGTGTCACCTATCAGTGCTGCCTATCAGTGCTGCATATTAGTGCCGCCTATCCGTGCCACCTCATTAGTACTGCCTATCAGTGCCCTTTAGTGCTGCCTATCAGTGCCCATCAGTGCCGCCTATCAGTGCCCATCAGTGCTGCCTCATCAACGCACATCAGTGAAGGAGAAAAAATTCCTGTTTGAAAAATTTTATAATAGAAACAAAGAAACTTTTTTTTTTTTCAAATTTTTTGCAGTTTTTTTATTTATAGCGCAAAAAGTAAAGCGCCCAGTGGCGATTAAATACCAAAAGAAAGCTCTATTTGTGAGAAAAAAATGATCAAAATTTCATATGGGTACAATGTTGCATGACCGCGCAATTGTCAATCAAAGTGCGGCAGCGCTGAAAGCTGAAAATTGGCCTGGTAAATAAGGGGGTATAAGTGCCTGGTAGGCGAGGGGTTAAAGGAAGTAATGTGTATATGTATCTGCTTTATATGAAATCGATTTGTTTACACTGTAGTTCATTGGAACGTGATACACCTTTCATTACAATAAACAAATGTTCAAATATATCAATGCAAAATCACCAAACCTTTCAAACACAATCCCTGGAAGGACTGCTGAATGAGAATGAGCAAGATAGCCAAGATTTCTTTTTACTGATGACCAGCTGGGAGATATGATTAGACAATATTTTATTAGTTAAATGTTTCAGAAACAACTTCAAAAAGAAGTAGCAGATCTACAAATAGTATGGTCAAGTGGCTGAGCTTCAAACCCTGCAAGCTGCAATTCTCTTTCTCTGGTGCAACCACTGTAGGAACTATCTGGGAATTAATCTTGCCAGTCACTCTTCTGCTATGCCTCGCACTTAGCTGGATGGGTCACATTTTAGCAATACAAATGACGTTGCCATATTAGATGTTTTTTTGAATATTACTTGTACCATCCCATTTCTTGCATAATCTGCCATGTTGTATCTCTTTTACAGGAACAAAGCAAACTGAGGTGAGGTGTTTTCTTATCTTCAGGTCAAACATTTTTATGTCTTTATGCTATGCAAGCTCACTTATACGCAGATTTTGACCAGATGACCATTTTCAAGCATCCATGCTCTCCATGATCTCCATGCAAGGGGAGCAATATCTAGGGGTTATCTTTAATTTTTTTTCAAACCCCAACCCCCCCCCCCCCCTGCGCCGACATGTGTGAGCTGCTGGGCCACAAATCTGGACTTGACGTTGGAGATGGTTGATTGGACAGAGACTTGCCAAGCCACACATATGGCTTCTTAGAATATATATCGGCTCCTGAAACCACCTATAAAGTGCTCTCCAGATAGTATTTAGCCCCAGCAAGAATAGACAAGTATGTCCCAGGCTATCTCTCTACTTACTTCCACACTTGCAGGGCCCCAGAAACACATCCTTTTATTTGGTGGACCTGTCCGATAGTAAAATCATTCTGGTCTGAAATTTTCCACCTTCTCTCACAGCTTTTAAATGTTGAGTTTCAACCAGATCCCTGGGTAGTTTTGCTAAACATGCACCAAGTAGAGCTGATGAAATTCCAGCTATTACTTCAAATCATATCTTCTAAGCAAATGATAGCCAGAGCTTTGTCACCTTGCTACTAAGAGCAGAATTATATAAGCCATGGTCCATGGCTTGGTAGAGGCAACCCTACAAGATAGAGTACACAAATATACCAACATCTGGCAACCAACCTGGGTGGACCATTGTTGTCCTTCACATTTCAGCTCTTCACTGCTCAAACCTCTTAGGCACCATCTAGTGATGCCAATCTGGCCAAATTCCATAGCTAACATGACCCCTGGGATGTTCTTCCCCTTCTTTTCCTGGTTTCATCCCTTCCCCCCTTCTTAAAAACTTCTTTCTTCCTCTTCTTTAATGTTCACTGTATCCCAGTCATCTTAGTCCCTTTCTATTTCCCCCTTTCAGCATTTGCTGTAAGTAATGCAGTTTTCTTTTATATTGCTTTAGTAGGAAGTGGAATGTTTTCTGATGACCGTATCAAAAATCAATGGAATTATTTTTCCTATACACATATATGACCTGTTTGCCCTGCCTGCATGGAGGCTTAGTTTAACCTATGAGCATTGTGGGGGGCTTTTATTTCCCTTTCTTATATTTGCTGTTGTTAAAACATCCAATAAAATCCTTGAACAAGAATGAGAGATACTAACATAAATGGGTAAAACTTGGTGGTACCGGCAGTCAAGCTAAGGGTGACCAAGCAACAGCAGAAACAGAGATAAGGCAGCAACAGCTATTAGAGCAGTCTTTGGTCCATTTCTTCTTGGAGCCTTTAACCCTTTGAGGACCAAGGGACATATTTGTCCCATGTTTTTAATTGCCTGTATCATCCGATTAAGAACTTAAAATACTTTTTTTTTTTTTGGTTTGAGTCAAAATATTAGTTCTTATCAACAAATGGATCTAGCTTTTTGCCAATTATTTCATGAAATGGCTTAGTTACAGCAACTGAAGTGTACCAACTTTAAAAACAAAAAAATTGATTCTTTTGGTGTTCCATGATCTTATGGTCCTCAAAGGGTTAAAGACTCTGAACTAACAAACATAGAATTAAAATTTGGATTTGGCTTGGGGCATCACAATTCATGACATGTGATTTGATTCTAAAGTTATCCAAATTTCCAGATCAACTCCATTTGTAATGGGAGACTTTGGATTCAAGGATGCAGGTCCCAACCAGCTTAGCAATTATTTGAATGCTGATAAAGAATGCTTGTCTTTATGCAATCATATTGATTATATTGTACTGTAGCTATTTTGTGTAATATAACCTGTGTGGGTGTTCATTGTGACACTTAGTGGTTTGTAAATGATTTTATGGTTTTGTTGTACTAACTATTTTTTTACTGGCTGCGTTAATAAATGTAAATACTTTCTAGTAGCTTGGCTGTTAATAGAATATATCTCTAGGTATGATATATACTAATTATAGAAGTCTTTTAGGCCACTGATATACATCTTGGATTTTACAATTGACACCTACATTTGTTCAGATTAAAAAAAAAGGGGGGGAGATGGTTGGAAGAGGAGAGGCTTGAGGGGGTGGAGCCTGACTATGGCGGCTCGGGAGTGTGCGTAGCAAGCACTCTCCGTTAGCCTCCCCTCATTTATCCTCCCCATGAGGCCCCGTAGATAGAGAGACCAGCAGCATGGAGAGGGATCAGCAACTCACCCTCTGAAGAGAGATCGCGGAGGTCCGGGGACGGTTGGGCTGCTGAGACCCAGGAGAGCGCCAGAGAGAGAACCGGAAGGAGGACGCCTTGGGGTTATCCCCTGACGACCGCCGGCGCCTGCAGAGGAGGTGTGGAGTTGTCGGGGAGACAGTCGGAGCCTGGACCCAAGAGAGAGCCGGGAGAAGGACGCCTCGTGGCTTCCCCTGCTGTCTCGCGGTGGCCTCGGAGGAGGAGTAGGGTTGCCAGGGAGACGCCAGTGAGACGGCTGAGGCATTGGAGTGGCGTTGACACGTGGGAAGCCGCAGAGGAGCTCCGAGTGTGAGAGAGAGAGAGGTGCCCGACATCTGACATCTGAGCAAGTGGGTGAAGAGATGCTGGGTAAATATTGTATTGCCCCCACAATATAATATATTACAAATATTTATAGTTGCCCACCATCGTCCTGTCTCCTCTATTCACCCACACCTCAACACTACCTATATACCATATCATATCAGCTCTGCAGTTCAATAGTTTTATATTATCACCTCCTCAAAACGGCTAAAACCTCCAACTTCCACATTACTCCTGTTTTTCCATTATGTTATCAACTCGTGTACCACCTTCAATTTAAGGAGACATGTGATGAGAAGACAAGCTATATGAGGTATATGAGACCCTTAGGAATCCCTTCAAGAGGACATTAGAGGACACAATTACAGAGGAGGAACGCTCCTGGAGTGGAGTTCCAGCGCGGAGGGTGAGTGATGACCGCTGGTCTTCCTGCAGGTCCTCTTTAATACTCTATATACATTGGACTTGTATATCAGACTTATATACACATTGAGTTTCCGCACTAGATTCCTATGTGCCTATAATAGGACTTTGCATTAAAAATTTAATTTGAAGAAATAGGAGATTCCTAGGGCGGGTCTGAAGATTGGGAGGTGTAAGAGAACAGGAGTTCCTTGAAATAAGAGTAAAAAGTTCCAAAAACAACATGAAAGGTAAAAATACCAAAGGGAGTGGGCCTAAGAACACCCAAACTGGTACGATTAAGAAGTATGTGTCACAAGGAAATGTTACCCCAGAAAGATCTCAAGGAATAAGTGAAAAAAGTGATTTGGAAATAAGCTTGGATAATAGCCCGAGATTCTCCCTCGGCCCAGTATATAATAGTCAATTGGAAGGCATTGAACTGAGAGAACTTGAAAGAGATATGCAAATACCTAATAAAAAAGAAATGGCGGAAATGTTTAAAGGCTTGGAAAAATCAATAAAGCAAGAGATGGGGATGATCCGAGAAGACTTGGGACAATTATTAACTAGGGTGGAGGAAATAGAGGAGAAGGTTCACGCCCAAGACCAGGCCATCCCTAAATTAGAGAAGTGGATAATGGAAGATAGAAAAGAACAAAAGAGATTGCTTTATATGATGGAAGAACAACAAAATAGAGAAAGGAGAAATAATTTTAGAGTAAGAGGAGTCCCGGAACTGACACAGGGAGAAGATTTAAAAGAACTAACTGCCAAAATTTTGATCTCTATAATGGATAAATCGGATGAGGAGATGCTTAAATTGGACGAAGTATACAGGATTGGGAAGTATCAACAAGAAAAAGGGGTTGAAAAACCAAGGGATATAATTGTTAAACTTCATAACTACAGAGATAGAGAAGAAATATGGAAAAAGATTAAAGGAAGAACAAATATTACATACGAAGGAAAAAGTATCCAAATTTTTGCAGATTTAACAGCAGAGACTCTGAGAAGGAAGAGATCACTGAAACCCCTTCTAGAAGTGATGAAAAAACATAATGTGAAATACAGATGGGGCCGGGACACAAGTTTAATTGGGTGGAGGGATGGAACTACAGCTATATTGAGATTTCCGGAAGATATGGAAGAATTTTGTGATAAATTGAGACTGCAGAGACAAGAGATACCTGGATGGGATGTGGGGGAGGGAGTGCTGGACAGTGGTGGGTCAAGAAAGTGGCAGCTGGTTGAAAGAGGAAATAGAGAAACAATAGATAAGGGGATACCGGGGAGGAGGGGGGGAAGGTGAGCGGTCATTGTCAGAGTCGAACCCTTATAGAGGGATCAGAGGTGGAAAATGATCCGTGGGCACAGGAGGCCTGGGGGGGATGGGGAGAGGGGAGGTTGGGTAGGAGGGAGATTTCAGGGGGGGAGGGAAAGGGAGGATGGGGTTTTTAGGGGTAACACTCTGTATAATGGGCGAGAGAGAGATAGGAAAAGAGAGAAAGGATAAGACATGAAAGATGGAAGATCTCTGATTTATAACTTATAATGTAAAGGGATTGAATTGCCCTGGGAAGAGATTTAAATTATTTAAGGAGCTACAGTATAGGGAGGCTTCGGTGGTATTCCTGCAGGAGACACATCTAGAGATTAAGTCAAATATAAAGTTGTACTCTAGAAGTTACCCTACATGGTTTTATGCGGATTCCCCAATCAAGAGAGCTAAGGGAGTAGCAATAGGGTTTGAAAAAAATGTAAGGCTGGAGATAGATGACAGAGAGGTTGATCCTGAGGGAAGATTTCTGTTTTTAAAGGGTAGATTACAAGAGCAAGAATGTACAATTGTAAATATCTACTGCCCAAATAAAAGACCAGAAGTTTTTCTGAAGGGTGTCCTGAGAAAACTGATGGCCTTTAAGAAAGGACGTTTGATAGTGGCAGGTGATCTGAATTTTTGTATGGACCCACAAATGGATACGACATCTTCTGTGCAAAGAGATGGAGGTAGAGCTCTGAAAATCCTGAAGAGGGTGATCCAGGAGTGTCAACTGGTGGATATTTGGAGAGTGATTCATGGAAAAGAGAGAGATTATACCTTCTTCTCTAAAGCACACGAGATGTACTCCAGATTGGATTATATATTAGTAGATCATCAGCTTATAGATTTGGTGGATAAAGTAGAAATTGAGGCGATGTCTTTTTCGGATCATGCCCCTGTTTCATTGGAGTAGACGATTGACAGGAGGGATAGGTTGGAAGCTGAACGAGGCTCTCCTCCTGGATCAGGAAGTGGATCGAAAAATTAGAGAAGAGATTGAAAGATATTTTCGAGAGAATGAGACAGGGGAGGTATCGATGGCTACAGTGTGGGAGTCCCATAAGGCTTATATAAGAGGTATCCTGATTGCGTCTGGGGCAAAAAAGAAAAGGGAAAGAAGAGAAAAATTTACTGGGCTGTTAAAAGAAATAGCTGAGTTAGAGCAAATACATAAAAATAAAAGATCAGAAAAGATAAAACAGAAGGTGATAAAAAAGAAAGAAGAACTAGAGCTATTGCTGGAGGAGGAGAAGAGAAGAGTCTTTAATAAAGTTGCAAGTGAGAGATATAAATGGGGAGATAAACCAGGAAAATATTTAATGAGAGCTTTGAGGAAAAAAAAAAATAGAAATTATATTGAGAAAATAAAAAACCCCAAGGGGGAAATGGTTTACTCTACTAAAGAGATCATCGAGGTGTTTAAAGAATATTACAGCAAGCTATATAATATCGCCTCCCAAGACCCAGTAAATATAAATGGAAATGAGAGAAGAGAGAAAAGAAGGGAATATTTAAAAAATGCAGGTTTACCGAAGTTAAAGTATGATCAACTGAATTCCCTTGACTTGGAAATTACACAGGAAGAAATAATAAGAGCATTAAAGGACACTCCGACGGGGAAAAGTCCGGGCCCAGATGGATATACAGTGAGATACTATAAAAAATACAGTGACCTGTTAATACCCAAACTGAAGAGATATATGAACGCCCTAGGAGGAGAGATGGAGGTGAGAAGGGAATCTTTACAGGCCCATGTGGTGCTGATACAAAAGGAAGAGAAGGATCCCTCTCAGTGCTCTAGCTTTAGACCGATATCACTTTTGAATATAGACATCAAGCTATATGCTAAGGTCCTAGCAAATAGACTAAAAGATCTCATGCCAGAATGGATTCAGGGGGACCAGGTGGGTTTTGTCCCGGGGAGGGAGGGCAGAGATAATGGCCTAAGAACTCTGTTGCTTATCCAAAAAGCTAGAAAGGGGAAAACCCCGGTAATAGTACTTTCGATCGATGCTGAGAAGGCATTCGATAGAGTAGATTGGAGTTTTATGATGGATACCCTGGAAACTCTAGGAATAGGAGTAAGAATGAGAGAATGGATAGGAAAGCTGTATAGAGAGCCCTCAGCGATAGTAATGGTTAATGGAGAGAGGTCGGAACCTATCAGAATGTCAAATGGAACTAGACAGGGTTGCCCATTATCTCCATTGTTGTATGTATTGGCATTGGAACCATTATTGGCAACTATTAGGAAGAACTTAGATATAAAAGGAGTGCAGATTGGGGAAGTCGAACATAAAGTAGCTGCCTATGCGGATGATCTTTTGTTTTATGTGGGAAATCCTAGGATAACACTCCCAATTCTAATGAAGAGCTTAAAAGAGTATGGGGAGTTATCAAACTTGAAAATTAATCCAACCAAAACTGAGATCTTGAATGTAAACCTTTCAAACAGTGAAAAAGAAAAAATACAAAAAGAATTCCCCTTTATATGGAAAAATAAAGAGATAAAGTATTTGGGGGTGAAACTTTCTGCCTCATATATAAACCTGTATAAATTAAATTATATCCCACTCTTAAATGAGATTAAGAAGGAACTAAGGAGATTCGAAGGAGGTAACCCATCCTGGATAGGCCGTATAAACCTGATAAAAATGATAATTGTACCAAAAATCCTCTATAAATTTCAGATGATTCCAATCAAAATTCCGGAGGCCTTTTTTAAAGTAATAAAAAAGATGTTAACAAAATATATATGGAAAAATAAAAAACCCAGAATATCATATGACTTGTTAAATAGAAATAAAGAGAGAGGAGGCTTGGGAGTGCCAGATATTAAAAGGTACTATAAAGCAGTAGTCTTAGCGAGAATCTATGATTGGACATATAATTATGAGGGGAAAAAGTGGGTTCAGATTGAGAATGAACTAAGCGGAGTTACCTTGAAGAGAACTATTTGGGCACCAGCACAATATAGAGGGTTAAAAGATACCACGAGTGTTTTTACATGAAATGTTTTTAATGTTTGGGACAAATTGCATAAATTTATGAAATGGGATTTTAACTCACAACTAATACCACTGAGGAATACGGATTATTTTCCCCCAGGCAAGGAGGAAAGTATAGGGAAATGGATTAGAAAAGAAGATATCCAACTGAGAGACATAATGGTTGGACAGGAATTGAGAACACTTGGTGATTTGAAAGGGGATAAAAGGGAACTTTTTATTAAAATAGATGAATGGAAATATCAATTAAAACACTTTGTCAGAAACCTCCCAAGACCGTTCAGATCGAGAGAGGATTGGAACGGCTTTGAGAGGTTGTTAGAAACACGAGGTGATGGGAGGCGAGGCACCGCAAAAATTTATAAAATCCTCACTGAGTTAGACACTTACACAAAACCAATGTATATAGGTAAATGGGAAAGAGATTTGGGAATAGAGATTGACGAGGATAAGCAAAGAAAAATATACAGATTAATACACGAGAATATAAGTATGAGAGAGGTGGAGGTAAATTACAAGTGTTTAACGAGATGGCATATTGCACTGAACATTGAGTATAAGATATGTGGGGAAAATTCACTAGAGTGCTGGAGGGGATGTGGAAAAATAGGCACCTTATATCATATATGGTGGGAGTGCCCAAAAATTCAAGGTTTCTGGGAGATGATCGTTCAATTAATTGAGAATATCTCGGGGATAAAGATAGGACTGAACCCAGCAGTATGTCTCCTACATAGTACAGAGTTATCAGTAAATAACTATAAGGATTCGGGTATATGGTGCTATCTAAATGCGGCGAAGGGGTTGATACCTAAGTTTTGGCATAGACCAGAGGTGCCGAAGATAGAGGATTGGGTGGAAAGAACTAATCAAATTTATAAGATGGAGAGACTGTGCTATATGCAGGAAGACAGGATGGGGCTGTTCTATAAGAGGTGGAGAACATGGGAAGAATTCATGGTGAAATATATGAAGTAACTATGTGAGAAAGATTGAAGGATTCGTACCCTATATTCGCGTATGAAGAGGGATAATAGAATTATTAATTATTAATAGAATTGGGTGGGGGGAAATTAGATAGTGTGGGGGTGGTAATTGGGAATAAAGATTGATAGAAATGTTATTAAAGATATGCAAACTTGTTTGTATGAGAACAATGATGAAATGTGCAATATATATGGAAAATAAATAAAAATCTAAATAAAAAAAAAAAAAAAAAAAAAAAAAGAAGCTCAAAGAACAATTGTTTTATTCACGGGCGAACAGATCAGTGGAGAGTAGAATCATTAGCCTTTGTTGTTCTATTTCTTAAAATAAACCTAAAGGATTTCAGTTATATTTGTTATGTAGGATATGAAGTAATGGAAAAAAAGGTAAAATATGCCTGTAGACACTTACTGTACCACTAAAATATTAAGTGGTTATGATTACTTGTACTCCACTGCAAATACCAAGCTGATGAAACAGTTTTGAGAACTCCTGTGTGTATGTTTCAGGGACCACATCTTAGAAAAATGTCATCAGTGGAATATTTTTAGTCAAACACAAGTAGAAAAACCATGTCTATAACATTAGTCATAGTCCATTGTACGTAGTAATGCTTTAAAGCATGGTGAAAGCTTCCGGTATGTAGGTAGGTTAACCACCTTCACAAAAGGATTTGTATGGGTATATTTAAAGTACAATACAGCCAAGATGAAAGTACAATACACAAGTATTCCGTAAAACCGCACAGACTAAATAATGTGGTGATGTAACTGTACAATAAGGAAGTATTAAACTGAAACTCCACTTTTGTTTGGGGAAGAAAATAATCCTTTCCAAGCCATTGATATACATTGCAAGAATTTTAACAAAAATACATTACAGTCTTCCATTTTTCTGTTCTCTAAATACTGGGATACATCATACCCATACACCTTCTGAAATAGGTGCTAATTAGGATTAATGGAACATAAGTCGTTCCATTAACAAAATGCATTTTAGTTCCCTTGGTATTCTCCTATATACACTAGACACTTGGAAGCTATCTCATTACAAATTAACCCCTCGCCTACTGGGCACTTATACCCCCTTCTTGCCTACCGGGCACTTCTACCCCCTTCCTGCCTACCGGGCACTTCTACCCCCTTCCTGCCTACTGGGCACTTCTACCCCCTTCCTGCCTACAGGACACTTCTACCCCCTTCCTGCCTACTGGGCACTTCTACCCCCTTCCTGCCTACAGGGCACTTCTACCCCATTCCTGCCTACAGGACACTTCTACCCCCTTCCTGCCTACTGGGCACTTCTACCCCCTTCCTGCCTACAGGGCACTTCTACCCCATTCCTGCCCACCGGGCACTTCTACTCCCTTCCTGCCTACCGGGCACTTCTACCCCCTTCCTGCCTACTGGGCACTTCTACCCCCTTCCTGCCTACAGGACACTTCTACCCCCTTCCTGCCTACTGGGCACTTCTACCCCCTTCCTGCCTACAGGGCACTTCTACCCCCTTCCTGCCTACAGGACACTTCTACCCCCTTCCTGCCTACTGGGCACTTCTACCCCCTTCCTGCCTACTGGGCACTTCTACCCCCTTCCTGCCCACCGGGCACTTCTACCCCCTTCCTGCCTACAGGGCACTTCTACCCCCTTCCTGCCTACCGGGCACTTCTACCCCCTTCCTGCCTACAGGGCACTTCTACCCCCTTCCTGCCTACAGGACACTTCTACCCCCTTCCTGCCTACCGGGCACTTCTACCCCCTTCCTGCCTACAGGGAACTTCTACCCCCTTCCTGCCTACAGGGCACTTCTACCCCCTTCCTGCCTACAGGGCACTTCTACCCCCTTCCTGCCTACAGGGCACTTCTACCCCCTTCCTGCCTAGAGGACACTTCTACCCCCTTCCTGCCTAGAGGACACTTCTACCCCCTTCCTGCCTACAGGGCACTTCTACCCCCTTCCTGCCCAAGCCAATTTCCAGCTTTCAGCGCTGTCGCACTTTGAATGACAATTGCGCGGTCATGCAACACTGTACCCATATGAAATTTTTATCATTTTTTTGTGACAGATAGAGCTTTATTTTGGTGGTATTTAATCACCTCTGGGTTTTTTATTTTTTCTTAAACAAACCAAAAACCACTGAAAATTTTGAAAAAAAAAGTTTTTTCTTAGTTTTTGTTATAAAATGTTGTGATTTTTCTCCTTCACTGATGTGCATTAATGAGGCTGCACTGATGGGCACTGATATCCTGCACTGATGGACACTGGTAGGGGGCAGTGATGGACACTGATGAGGAGGCACTGGTAGGTGGCACTGATGGGCATTGACAGGCATTACTGATGGGCACTGATAGGCAGCACTGACTGGCACTAATAGGCGGCACTGACTGGCACTAATAGGCGGCACTGACATGCACTGTTAGGCGGCACTGATGTGCACTGATAGGCAGCACTGACTGGCACTGATAAGCGGCACTGACTGGCACTGATAGGTGGCAATGATTGGCAGCACTGATAGGTGGCACTGCTTGGCATTGATAGGTGGCATTGACTGGCACTGATGGGTGACACTGAAAGGCAGCTCAGATGGGCACTGATATGTGGCATTGATGGGCACTGGCACTGATGAGCACTGACATAAGGCACTGATGAGCACTGACACAAGGCACTGACAGGTGGCACTGCTGGGGCTACACTGATCATCAGGGCACACTTGATCATCAGTGCCCTGATGATCAGTGTAGATGTCCCCTCCCTGGAAAGCCGATTACCGGCTCTCCTCTCTGTCACCGTGACAGCTCGAGAGGAGAGAAATGCCGATAACCGGCATTTCCCTGTTTACATGTGATCAGCTGTGATTGGACACAGCTGATCACATGACCGAGCCGACATCTTCGGCTCTTTCCGTGATCAGTGATCCGCTGTTTCCGAGAGACACAGCGCACCGCCGATCGCCGCGCTGTGCGCTCCCTGAGCCGCGCATGCGCAGTGAGAATGGGAGGATGTCATATGACGTCCTCCCAGAACAAGAGAACCGCCTTGCGCCCGTCATTGTACTATATGGGGGGCGGGACGTGGTTAAAAGCTTAAATTGGTTCTAAAGGCTGAAGGATTTTTACCTTCATTTACTGTATGCATGAAGGTAAAACACCTTCAGTGTGCAGCTCCCCCCCTCAGCTCCCCCCAGGACTGATCTCGATACAGTGATGTGCACAAGAACAGCCGGGTCACTCCCTCCTCATTGGCTGAGACACAACAGTGGGAGCCATGTGCTACCACTTTTGTACTTCTGTAAATCACAGCCAGTGAGGAGGAAAGACCTGCAGCTTGGGAGCAAGCAAGCACGATTGCCCCAGAGTAAGCAGCTTGGGAGGAGGAGCCCGAAGTGCCTGTGGGGGACCCAAGAGAAGGAGGATCGGGGCTGCTCTGTGCAAAACCATTGTTAAGTATATTATGTTTGTTATTAAAAAAAATTATATATATATATATATATATATACACACAGAGTGCTCAGCATAAATGAGTACACCCCTTTTGAATACTAAGATTTTAATCAATATCTCAATGGACACAAGAACTTTCTCAAAATTTTGACATAATTCAGAATTCCCCATAGGTGTTTGATTGGGTGCAGATCAGGAGACATACCTGGCCACTGAATCATTTTCACCCGGTTCTTATTCAGAAATGCAACATTGGCCTTAGATGTGTGTTTTGGATCATTGTCATGTAGGAAAAGTGCACGACGACAAAGGGCATGGAGTGATGGTAGCATCTTCTCTTTCAATATAGAGCAGTACATCTGTGAATTTATGATACCATCAATTGAAATTCAGCTCCTTTACGCAGCAGCACTCATGCAGCCCCACAGAAGGACACTGCCACCACCATGTTTCACTGTAGGCACCATGCATTTTTCTTTGTATTCCGCACCCTTACAACACCATAGGTTTTGAAGCCATCAGTTCCAAAATCATTTATCTCGGTCTCATCACACCAGAGTACAGAGTCCAAGGAGTCTTCTTCTTTTTCAGCATGGGCCCTGGCAAATTCTAAGCGGGCTTTTTTGTGCATGGGCTTTAGGAGAGGCTTCCTTTGTGGATGACACCCATGCATGCTATTCCTCTGCAGTGTAAGCTGTGTTACGGGAAACAATCACCCCAATCTGACTTTCTACTTCTAGCTAACTGCAGTGAACCTCCATGGCAATTTTCTTCAACCCTTATCATCAGAAGATGCTCCTGTCGAGGTGATAACTTCCATGGACGGCCTGGACATCTCTGTGAGATGGTTGCAGTTCCATCTTTGTTAAATTTTTGTATCACTTTTGCTACAGTATTCTGACTGATTGTAGAATACAGTATTCTTGACTGACTGAAGTAAAGCTTTACTGTTCTTGTAGCCTTCACCTTTCTTGTCTAAAGAAAATATTTTCTTTCTCAGGCTTTGTGACATTTCTTTTCCATGGGGTGCCATTGCTGACAGCATAAAATGGAAAGGAGTTTTCTTTGTTAAGTAACACCCTTTTATAATCAACTGTCTGCTGAACACCTGTTTAATGAATAAATAGACTCACCTGTAGGAGAATTCTTGTTAATTGGGATTATTGAGGTGTATTCATTTTTGCAGCATGGTCTTGAGGACCATAAGATTACGGAACGCCAAAAGAATCAATTTTTTTGGTTTTTAAAGTTCGTACACTTCAGTTGCTGTAACTAAGCCATTTCATGAAATAATTCGCAAAAAGCTAGATCCATTTGTTGTTTGTTGATAAGAACTAATATTTTGACTCAAACCAAAAAAAAAAAAAAAGAGTTTTAAGTTCTTAATCAGATGATACACGCAATTAAAAACATGGGACAAATACGTCCCTTGGTCCTCAAAGGGTTAATTTGTTAGGAAAAATACTTTTTTGTGTGTGCAAATTAACAAATCTTGCAATCAATGGCCCGCATTTGTGGGAGTATTTTGTAGTATAGAGTCCCATAGAAAATGTTGTTTCTGAAAGGAAAGTAAAGGTTGGAACATACTCATTTTTGCTTAACACTGTATCTGTATATATATATATATATACCTTTAATATCACTTTAAGTGTATTTTTGATTGCTGGTGCCTGTAGAACAGTGTATCAATTATATGATCCGAGGATGATGGATTTGGAAAGGTATAACCACAGCCAGACTACTATTGACTATTGCCATAGTTCAGATTTGGAATATTTTAAAATGTTTTACTTTTTAGAAAATGGTGGCTAACTGAGCCAGGCAAATACCTAAATAATAATTTAAAATAATTATATCTGAACTGTTAAATCTTTAATTCTGTGCAGTGAGTCTTCCAATCCAGGGTCCTTTTGTCAGGACTTAGTCAGGTTTGGGACCTGCCCTGCAGCTACAACAATACTTGGTCAAAAACCCATCTCTGTTCTGGTGAATGAACTGGAACAACATTTCACTGATTAATCTGTATTCTGATCTTTCCTTTTGCTGCTGTATGCCAGTTTGGTATATGATAACTGAATTAACATTTGTCCTAAGAATTCAAAAATCAATGGACAGCCACTCTTTGGACACTCTGGTTTAGACTTGGTTCACACCTATGCTTTTTTGGTGTTTTTTGCAGAAACGCACTACAGTCCATTTAACATGGTTTTCTATTAAGCACATTCACATCTATGCTTTTTTCAGCTGCTGCATTTTTTTAGGAAAGTTCAGCAAGCAAACTTTGGCCTTGATGTTTTCAGACACTCGGAGGCCTTGGGTCAGTGCCCAGTTTGCCTTCCCCACTGCCCATTCCCAAAAATGTCTCTGCAACCAAACAAAATATTCTTTCATTCACCTTTTATAAACTGCCAAAGCCTGATATGTCATATGTTGCTTACTTGTATGGGTAACTCTAATACTAATCATTTTAATATATTAGGATTTATTACATGAACAAGCTCAAGAACAATATGGAGGTATAATTTGATTCAATTTGGTACAACACAGGATGAATGCCTACTAATATATTATGGTGAAATATGTTTAAGCTACATTAGCATTTGTGATCCAGTGGTTTGTATTGGTGAATAATTAACAGCTTTGAGATATAAAACATATGTAGAGTATCAACAATATTACTCCTGTTGCTAAAAAAAAAAGTTCAATCAACCAAAAATACAATTTGAAACTATCCATCGTGTGTATACCGACTCCTTATTTGTAAAGAAAATATTGTTAGACTGATACTAAAATAAAGTAAAAATAAAATAAGGGGATTTAATTATTTTAGCTAAAAATAAAACATTGCGTCAATGTTTTTCTAATATTTGTTACAGACTGACATTTTAGCTTACTGAAAGTGGGCGTAACTTCATAATCTGTTTAGTTTTAAACCATTCAAACATTACATTTGTTGATCCCTAGTCCTGCTGGTGGCCCAGGACAATTCATTCAAGGAACGAAAAGAATTTGGATCTGGGCTTAGAGATGAAATCTCAGTGTGGTATTGTTAATTCTCAATAAACACTCTGAAAATGAGAAACATAAGATTATAAAGTGATAAATGCGTTCCACAATGTGTCACATAAAAGAAACAGCCAAAGTTATAATGGCATATTAGATGTGCTCTATCCATTTCCTCACACAATGCATACCAAAGAAAAAGTGGCTGCATGTGGGTGGATGTAAAACATTGCCGACATACCTATTGTTAACTCTAAAGCAGTATGAGCCTAGACAGTGACTAACAGATATTAATGTTAGAAAAAGCAGCTTCATTAACCTCCTTAGCGGTCTGATTATGGTGTCTGTTTATGGACCAGCGGTAATAGATCGCTGCTCAGTTCTCCGGCACTCTCCGGCAGTTCTCCTGTGAATGCAGTTTATGAAGCAGTTCTCCGAACGAAGGGAGAACGGTCTACAAACGCTGGAGAACGGTCTACAAACTCTGAAAAATGCCTCATTTTACTATAATCTCTCGAGATTATAGTAAAAGATCAGTTTACTAAACAGAGGTAAATTATCTCTGCTTAGTTTTCAGTCCCTCTGATTCTCCAGCTCTGGGCTGGAGAATCTAGAGGGAGAACACAGATCTCCAGAAAAGGGCTGACATGATTTCCTGAGTGTTATAAACTGTGAATGACCAGAGAATAGCTGAGATCCGTTGAATCGCAGCTATTCTCTGTGTCATAAAAGGACACCTATGTCAGTATTTCTGTGCTCAAAGCGGTACATTTTTTTGCATGGAAATATGTATTTTTTTTATTGTAGACCTGTAATTTTTAGGAATAACTCACTGAAATCTGTCTGAACAAGAGTCTAGTAAACATCCCGGATATGATAAAATTTGAAACACGAAATCATAAATTATAATTTAATAAATAATCATAAAAAATAATAATATAATAAATGTAATTCAATAATATAATCAAACCAAAAACACTGAAATGTGAAATAGAGCGCCAAGTTCGCACATCACTGAGCAAAGTCACAAAATCGTTTTCAGTGTCTGATGAGGAATTTCCCCCACAAATCATTATCACTCAATTCTGCAAGTGGTTCTGATTTACTATCGCTGTTCTCTAGCCGGTCTAAAACCGATTTTGACCTAAAGGGACGCTTTTTGGACGCCATGGACGTTTCTCAGTTTCCAGGCAGAAAGAACAGTAAAAATGCAGGCAGGACACAGGACAAAGCACTCGGGACAAAATGTATGTGAAATGGTTTGATACAGGAATGTTATACTATGTGATTTTAGTGATTTTAGTGAATGTCACTTTTTGTCAATTGCCCACCGTTCCATCCCCCGTACGTCCCGGCGCTCGCAGGGTATGGAACCCAGATGACAGATGCCGGCATCCGCCGGATTACATTGCCGGGGACACTGCAGGAGGGACATCGCGGGAGCGCAGGACAAAGTAAGTGATCGAGGGATCGCAGAGCAGCGCCTCATGGTAAGCCTGAGTGTAGCTCGGGGGGGTTACCGCTTTTGGTACTGAAACTTTACCCCGAGCTACACTCGGGAATACCGCCAGGGGGGTTAAGGTCTGTTTATGATAGAAATCACCTGCTACCATTGACACAATGCAGTTTTAGAGTAAAATGGTAACCTACCTAACACTGACGTACAAAGCCGCCCACCACACTGCCCCGAACTACATCACCGACCTAATATCCAAGTACCGCCCAGCATGCACACTCCGCTCCTCACAAGACCTCCTTCTCTCTAGTTCCCTGGTCTCCTCCTCCCATGCCCGCCTCCAGGACTTCTCCAGGGTGTCACCCTTCCTCTGGATCTCCCTGCCCCAACCCATCAGATTATCACCTACTCTCCTCTCCTTTAGGCGCACCCTGAAAACCCATCTCTTCAGGGAAGCCTACCCCACCCCCTGCTAACTTGCCGACCTCCTTCACTCTTCCTACCACTCCATCCCCCACAGCTATCTCCTCCTGTGCCACCATCCCCTCCCTCCTAGATTGTAAGCTCCTAGGAGCAGGGCCCTCGATCCCCTCATGTTTTGCATTGTATTGGTATTGTTCTGTCACATGTTCTGTCCCCCTTTGTAATGTACAGCACTGAGCCAACTATTGGCGCTTTATAAATACTGTATAATAATAATACTCTGAAACAATACTCTTACAGTAGGTACCTTTGCGCATATATCATTCTCTGTGTATGGCTGAGTAGGTTCAGCATGAAATGGGTACATCAATGCAGGCCTCATACTGGCTATACCAAAATTCACCTACATCAATTTTGTTACAACCAGCATTTCAAACTATGTAAATGAGTAGAGATCATATGTTTCCCTTTGACTAATTACATGTTGCAAATACACTGTAAATGTATATTCTTGAAATGTATTTCCATGTACATGTTCTAAAACCTACGCTTTACTTGCGACATAGTTACGCTATAAACCTCACATACATATGTATTTAATAGAAACAACACTTTTTCGTGTGTTTTTTTTAAGTTTCCAAGTTCAACTGTTTTATATCATTTTTGTGTTATTTGTCTAAACTCCTTACAAATAAACATTTCTAATAATAATGACCAGTTCTGCTTCCATGCTCTTTGGCAGTTTATGTAAACTGACTAATTAGCAGCGAACTCAGGGAAGTCATTTATCATCTGTGTATAGTGATATTTCGCGGCTGATTTACAAAGGGAGTTAAGAATCTTCCCAAAATAAATCGTGTGAATATTCACTTCAATTATCCAATCATATAAAAAGCAAATTCCTGTTCAATCCCTTTATGTGCACATGGCTGTATAGTGTAAGTCAATAATCACGTAATTATGTTTAAATGAGGCCAGTCACCGAGGGCTATTTGTAACCCACCTGTTTTATACCTACGAAAAGCTGCTGCTCTTCCACACATCTTCACTTGATACAGGGCCAGTTCACACCACAAAAACATCCTCCAGATCTATTCCGGATGTGTTTCTGCATGCGCTTTTTTAATGGTTTTTTCATGCATTCCAGTGCGTTTTTTTATGCATTTCCAGATGCTTTTTTGAGTCATTTCAATTGCAAAGTCTTTATTTTCATCAAAACAACACATTTTATTTGCTTCTTTTTCCTTTTTTTTTACACTATATTAGGGTCTGGTGCTTTTTTTATGTTTTTTTTCAAGGAATTTTTTATGCTTTTTACTGCATTCCAGTACAGTTCTTTCCAGGAAAAAAAAGCAGCTTGTTCTACATTTTTTCTGGAAAAGCACTGGAACTCACTGTCTTGATGTGAACTATGCCATTGGAACCCATATAACATACTTTCCATGCTTTTTTGATGCAGAAAAAAGCACTTCACTGCATGTGGTGTGAACGGGCCCTAAAGAAAATGAAAAAAACGTTTTTAGTGCTTAAAATCTGATTTCAGATCAAGCTATCCTAGCTTTGAATATAGTGATGAGCAGGGGCGGACTGACCATTTGGAAACTCGGGCACTGCCCGAGGGCCTGGGGTCAGTAGGGGGCCCCATGAGATGTCCCTGGTACCTTTTTCATAGGCTTTTTTGAGTTTGAGCAAGGACACAGGGGCCCCATGATCCCCTATTGCCCGGGGTCAGTAGGGGGCCCTATGAGATGTCCCTGGTACCTTTTTCATAGGCTTTTTTGAGTTTGGGCAAGGACACAGGGGCCCCATGATCCCCTATTGCCCGGGGGCCCCATGAGTTGTCAGTCCGCCCCTGGTGATGACTGCATATTCTGTCAAGTTTAACAAGTGTATTAAATATAACAGGAAAGACAAGTATTCATGGCAAATGACAAGCACGTATGTAGTACAAATGTACATTTATGTAGATCAAAAAGTTACATTTTGGTTAGACAACATTGCATACATTGTTAAAATAAACTAATAAAGCTTGTTTGTATGAATAGAGATTTTTACATGATGTGATTAGGCATACAAAAGTTAAGAGTCTCACTCCATCTTAAATTATTTTATTCCATGAAGACCAAAGTGAATGCATATATTCTGTCTCCACCCAAAATAACACACCCTGTAATGGTTCGCTCATAGGGATTAAAGTAGCTAGAGGTTAGGGGTTTATTTTGTGAAAAGGTTATGAATGTCCTAAAGTTTAAGAATACTTTTTTATTGTAAAGAAAGGGTGGATTTTTTATGGAGGGAAAAGTGGCAAATGGTAGGTTTGAGATGGTGATAAACTTAGGGAGTTATGGGTGTACCAGATGGGATCACTTTGGAGTTATGTCTCATCAGGAGTCTCATCCGAAGGCTGTATAGAAATGGATAGCTATTTGTACGATAGGGAGGCAAAATTAGGTTTTTGCCGAAGACACAAGAGCTCACCATCCATGGTGGTGGGGAGGTTGTTAGGGGAGAAACTGGAAAGTATATTTGGGGAGTGGTTTGGGTAATGGTTAAGAGGCTGGAAATGGACCATAGTTTAGCAGCTTTGTGCGGAGGATTTTTGGTACTATACAGATATCCAGGTTTTTAATGGCCCGTGTATTTCCTATAGTCCTCAGTAGAGGACTGTAGGTTCAATTCAATAGAACCATGTGGATTAAAACTCTAAGTCTGTGCCCTTACTTTGTTTTTTGTAGCTGTCTGTGACTCCATATTTTGGAGAGTTTTTTTCTCTGACACCTAGACCACAAAATGAGGCAAAAAAGGCTTACCGGGGCAGAAAGGCACACACAACAATACAAATCTCATAGCAATTCCTCTCTCTTATTGAAGCAGGCGTGTTTATTGCTTTGTTCCTATTGGATAAATGACCTAAAATTTCTGATCTACCTGACTCTTTGTGACTAGGACATGAATAGAGGGGGATTTACTTAACAAAAATAGAGACACCAAGAAAACCCCAAGTGTTTTCTAAAAAATGTTTCTTTATAATTGGACTTAACATTGATCCTGTATTTTCCATGTGCTAGGCTCAATACCTGATTCACTGCATAGTAGGCACAATAGCAGCCTATACATGGGGTCTCCTTGCTTTTCCTTTGCCCCAACTTCCATAGTACAGTGCTTGGTGCCTGATTAGCTGTGGCATCAAGGGGGTTATGGAAGGCCATAGCTCTTTGAATATTTTCAGTTATATAGGGAAGTTCAAGTGGCCTGGCAGCAGATCGGGGCAGTGAAGGAGTAATGGGAAGATAAGCAGAGGTTGCTTCCTGTCCTTCTTATGCAGTGAACCCAGAACTTTATCTAGTGGGCAAAGTACAGGTTAGGTTTAAAGCTGTTGTATACTCAGCCACCCAAATCATAAATAATCACGGCTTCAATTACCACCTCTATGCCGACGACACACAAATTTACCTCTCCACCCCCCATCTCACCCCCTCACTCTCTGCTTGAATCGCCCACCTCCTGAACGATATATCAGACTGGATGTCGCTCCATTTCCTCAAATTAAACCTGTCCAAAACCGAGCTCCTGGTCTTCCCCCCACCCCGCGCCCCCCCCCCCATTCTCTCCATCACTACTAACAACGCCACCATCACTCCCACCCCACATGCCAAAGTCCTGGGTGTCAACCTGGACTCGAACCTTTCCTTCCAACCTCACGTCCAATTACTATCAAGATCATGCAGGCTCCATCTCCGCAACATCTCCAAGATACGTACGTTCCTCACCCCAGACACCACCAAGCAACTCGTACACTCCCTCATCATCTCACGCCTGGACTACTGCAACTCCCTTCTCACTGGCCTACCCAAACAAACGCTATCCCCACTCCAGTCTATCCTGAACTCAGCGGCTAGACTCATCCACCTCACGAACCACTCCACATCCGCCACCCCCCTCTGCCAATCCCTTTATTGGCTCGCGATTGCCCAACGCATTAAATTCAAATGACTAACTCTGACCTACAAAGCCATTCACAACGCTGCCCCAAACTACCTAACCGACCTGATACCCAAATACTACCCTACCCGTGCCCTCCGCTCCTCACAGGACCTCCTACTCTCTAGCTCCCTGGTCTCCTCCTCCCACGCCCGTTTGCAGGACTTCTCCAGGACTTCCACCATCCTCTGGAACTCCCTACCCCAATCCATCAGACTGTCACCTACCCTCCTCACCTTCAGGCGCACCCTGAAAACCCACCTCTTCAGGGAAGTCTACCCCACCCTCACCTAACTACCGATCTCCTCCACTCCTCCCACCACTCCATCCCCCACAGCCACTTCCTCCTGTACAACTTTCCCCTCCCTCCTAAATTGTAAGCTCAAAAGAGCAGGGCCCTCGAACCCCTCGTGTATTGTATTGTTTCTGTCCTGTCTCATGTTCTGTCCCCCTCACTATTGTACAGCACTGAGCAAACCCTTTGGCGCTATATAAATACTGTATAATAATAATAATAATAATAATAATCACAAGGCCAATATGCTAAAACCTTTTTAAAACATACCGCAGTAATTATTCTGCCCCAAGCTTGTTGCTTACTGTTTTCCTGGGTTTTTTTCTTGTTCATGTCTTTCGACTGAAGCCTACGCCATATTAGCTGTTGTCTTCTGCTTCCAATGTGCAGTGTACTTTCACCCTTTCCCTCTGCCATGGCCCACTCTTGAGCATGTGCAGTAGGCATTAGCCAAGAGCTCCATGTGTTGATGCTGAGCACCAATGTGGACACCCCCTGTGATGTTGCAAGTCACATTGGGTGTTTCAGGAAATTCCCAATGGAACAGCATTCACACAGGAGTGCAGTGCAATGCCATGGAATACTGATGGTGGAGACACGGCACCATTGTGAATCTAATGGCCCACAAAGCAAGCCACCAATGGTGGCCAAAATGCACATGCGCCAGTATCATCGCAATGAAACATCAAGCAGTAGGGTAGGGTAATGGGAAAGACAAGTATGTGTAAGTTGTTTCAAAATGCTTTATATGGGGAAAAGTATTGAAGGAGAGTTTACTAACACTTTAACATAATAAATCAAGAAAAGAAGTCAAATACAAACTACATTCTCTCAGTAGTGAACGCATGCTACAGTGATCTGCCTTACTACTGATATCAATTCAAATTCCACAGAGCAAGGATTAGATCAACAGTCAGATGTTATGTTATCATATAACAGTGCTGAGCAAACATGGTAAAAGTAATAAATGTAGCAGACACCTGCTTCTAACACACCTGAACAGACTGCGATCCAAGAGAAGGTCATTTTGACTGACTGCCAATGTAATGGAACTTTAATGGATATGTCAGCTAACCATTTATTGTGCCAATATATCTGTCTAGTATAAGTGTGAACTCAACGTCATATAACAACATCCATTACTGTACATGTCAGTCTCCTGTTACACTTTAACAAACTGACTTTCATAGTAATACTCATTTTTGGTATGTAGATACATATCTAGATTTCAACATTCTCCACAGAAAATCTAGCAAATTAACCTTAAGGTTTGGCTTTAATATCAGCTGAAAAACAGCTGCTTGCTACTAGAGAAGACTTCCCTAATGCCAAAATATGTGAGGTTGGGAGGAAGTGGAAATAAGAGATGTTTAGCTCTTTAATGCTCCTGTGTGGGGATAAAAGGGTGAAAAGAAGGGAATCTTCTTTGGCATAGAGTCTCAATGCAGCTCTGGAAATTTCTGTTTTTATAGAATATGATCTCCTCATATGCCAGATGTAAACAGTGAAAAAAGGTTCAGGCATATGTGATGATGTAACGCAGGTCAAAGAGTCAGGCACCTGTGACTTTGTAGCCACGTTAAGTGGTTCAGAAGCTGTTTTTTGACTTAACAATGCGCAGTTTTCCATAACACATGTATAAAACATTTCATCCATTACTAGTCGCCTTGATTGTAACGTTTGCTTTTTCTGTTTACATTGGAGAGATTTTCTCTATAATGACGAAAAAAAGTATTTTTAGTACTGATAACTTCCTCTTTTTACAAATAATTTATTTGAGTATTATTGTCTGTATAACATAATGGGGCAGTGACTCTTATCGTGGCTTAACCACTTGCCGCCCAGCCACTGTAGAAATACAGCGGCAGGGCGGCACGGCTGGGCAAAAGCACAATTTAAAACGCACTTTTGCAAAAGAGGTAGGGGGCGTGCATGAGGCGCGCCGCCGCCCTACCTGCACCGCCAATCCCGGCCGCAGGTGTCAGTCGCCAAGTCACAGCCAGTCGTTACCAGCTGTGTCCCGCCGATTAGCGGCAATCACTGACAGAGAGCAGGGCTGCAGTAGCTGTGCTTTCTGTCAGTTCCCTGACAGCTCCTGACACGCTGATCAGGAGAGAAGAGTTTATCTCTCCCGATCAGCGTGTCCTCGTGCAGTACACCCCCCCGCCCCCTAGTAAAACACTCCCCTCACACAGTTAACCCTTTCAGTGAATAAAAAAGTTAACCCCTTCCTCCCCAGTGCCATTAGTACAGTGTCAGTGTTTTTTGTTTGCACTGATCACTGTATTGGTGTCACTGGGGATGTCAGTGACCCCAAGTCAGTTCCCACCCAGTGTCAGAATGTCCGCCGCAGTCCCGCAGTCATAAGTCGCTGATCGCCGCCATTATTAGTATAAAAAAAAATAAAAATACCAGTATCTTTCCCGCCATTTGTAAACACTATAACTTTCACGTAAACCAATTAATTTACACGTATTGGGGTTTTGTAGCAAAGACATGTCGCAGAATGCATTTTGGCTGAAATTTATGACGAAATTTGATTTTTAAATTTTTTTTACTGGACATGTTTTATAGCAAAAAGTCCAAAATATTGTTTTTTTCTCAAAATTATCAGCCTTTTTTTTTATAGCGCAAAAAAATAAAAAACACACAGGCGATCAAATACCACCGAAAGAAAGCTCAATTTGTGGGAAAAAAAGGATGTAAATTTCATTGCATGACCGCGCAATTGTCCGTTAAACTAGCGCAGTGCTGTATAGCAAAAAAATGGCGTAAATTGCAGTATCTATACCATAGTTTGTAGACGCTATAACTGTCACACAAAGCAATCAATATACACTTATTGGGATTTTTTTTACCAAAAACATGGAGCAGAATACAGTTTGGCCTAAATTTATAACCAACTTTGAGTTTACTATATATTTTTTTTAGCTGAAAGTAAAAAATATCGTTTTTCTTCAAAGTTTTTGGTCTTTTTTTGTTTATAGCGTGAAAAATAAAAAGCGCACAGGTGATCAAATACCACCAAAAGAAAGCTCTATTTGTGTGAAAAATAGGACGTAAATTTCGTTTGGGTGCAGCATTGCATGACCGCGCAATTATCAGTTGAATTAGTGCAGCGCCGAGTAGCAAAAAGAGGCGTGGTCATTAAGGGGGGTAAATCCTCAGGAGGGCGAGGGGTTAATGAATATTAACGCTCTGTTCAGATACCTAACTATACAAGGTAATAGAAAAAATATGATTTATTTTCCTATTGCATGAAAAAAAAGCTCCCAACTGTCCCTTTTTAGAATGACTGTCCTTTTTTTGGAACCAAGGTCCCTCTGTCCCAATTTCCTTCTGAGTCATCCATCTTACTGGTGTGCTGTATAGACCTGGTTGAAAATGGACTCTTTGCCTATCAGAATTAGAACACATTTATACTATGCGGTATTTTGAAAAATAAGCTAAATAAAAATTTTATAGTGGAAAAAACATTTGTGGGTTTAACCAATTTTTTTTTTTTTTTTTTTGCTTAATCACTTCTTTGTTTTTTTTTAGGTATTTTGCTGATAATCAGTGCATGCTTTGTAATTAACCGCTTGCCTACCGGGCACTTATACCCCATTCCTGCCTACCGGGCACTTATACCCCATTCCTGCCTACAGGGCACTTCTACCCCCTTCCTGCCCACAGGGCACTTCTACCCCCTTCCTGCCTACAGGACACTTCTACCCCCTTCCTGCCTACAGGGCACTTCTACCCCCTTCCTGCCCACAGGGCACTTCTACCCCCTTCCTGCCTACAGGACACTTCTACCCCCTTCCTGCCCACAGGGCACTTCTACCCCCTTCCTGCCTACAGGGCACTTCTACCCCCTTCCTGCCTACAGGACACTTATACCCCCTTCCTGCCTACAGGGCACTTATACCCCCTTCCTGCCTACAGGACACTTATACCCCCTTCCTGCCTACAGGGCATTTCTACCCCCTTCCTGCCTACAGGGCACTTCTACCCCCTTCCTGCCTACAGGGCACTTCTACCCCCTTCCTGCCTACAGGGCACTTCTACCCCCTTCCTGCCTACTGGGCACTTATACCCCCTTCCTGCCTACAGGGCACTTCTACCCCCTTCCTGCCTACAGGGCACTTCTACCCCCTTCCTGCCTACAGGGCACTTATACCCCTTTCCTGCCTACAGGGCACTTCTACCCCCTTCCTGCCTACCGGGCACTTATACCCCCTTCCTGCCTACCGGGCACTTCTACCCCCTTCCTGCCTACAGGGCACTTCTACCCCCTTCCTGCCCAGGCCAATTTCCAGCTTTGCATGCTTTGTAATTAACCTCTTGCCTCCCGGGTACTTACACCCCCTTCCTGCCTACAGGGCATTTCTACCCCCTTCCTGCCTACAGGCCACTTATACCCCCTTCCTGCCTACAGGGCACTTCTACCCCCTTCCTGCCTACAGGGCACTTCTACCCCCTTCCTGCCTACAGGCCACTTATACCCCCTTCCTGCCTACAGGGCACTTCTACCCCCTTCCTGCCTACAGGGCACTTTCCCCCCCTTCCTGTCCAGGCCAATTTTCAGCTTTCAGAGCTATCACACTTTGAATGACAATTGCGCGGTCATGCAACACTGTACCCATATGAATCTTTTAGCATTTTTTTGAGACAGATAAAGCTTTATTTTGGTGGTATTTATTCACCGCTGGGATTTTTATTTTTTTTGCTATGTAAATTAAATGTCCAAACATTTTGAAAAAAGTGTTTTTCTTATAAAATTTTGCAAATAAATAATATTTCATCATAAATCTTGGCCAAAATTTATTCCGTCATCTTTTTACTAAAAAAAAAATAACCCAAATTAGTTTATAACCGTAATTATAATTTTTAAACATTTTTTTTAATTTTTTTTAGATTATTTTTTATTTATTATTTATTTTTTTTACATACTGTCACCCTAGCAGTGCAGTGTCACCATGGTGACACTGTACTACTTGTGGGGGGTGATGAAGATTTTTTTTTCTTTTTTACGCTGATTGCTTTTACACCCATATAGGATGTAAAAGCAATCATTTCTCCTTCTCTCTGGCTGTATACTTGCAGCCATTGAGAACTACTGAGTGAGCTGTGATTGGTCACAGCTTGTCACATGGTACAAGGCTGTTGTGAATAGCCCTGTACCATGTGACCATTCACAGATTTCACACGTAGTAAGCAATGATGCCAGAAGTGACATCTTGCTTACTACTCTGCATGTGATCACTGATTGGCTAATCAGTGATCACATGATCGGGACCTCACACAGAGGTCCCGTCCAACGATCGGTGTTCCACTGTGTCCGGAGGACACAGCGGGCACCGGATCGCGGTGCTGCGCACTCCCAGGGAGCGCGCACAAGCAGGGTGCGGGGAGGCCGTTTATAAATGGCCACCCGACCCTGCAGTGCCACCGTCCGGCTGTTCATATACAACGGCTGGATGGGAGGTGGTTAAATAAATTGTATACGTTCAAATATTTTTGTTGTTTACACTAGGTATTCCCTGTGTTGTTTGTGTGCCGTAGGCTAGGTTCACACCTAAGCGTTTACAATGCGTTTTGCATTATGCAGAAGAGCACTACAGTCCATTTAACATGATTTCCTATGGGTGAAGTTCACATCTCTGTATTTTCAACCGGAGTGGTTTGTGGACAAGGTTAGGGACTTTTTTAAATGCAAAACAGTGTGTTTTGGTTCAATAGACTTCAGTAGAGATGCTGCAGAAATGCATGTAGTGTGTTTTTAATGTATTGTTGATGCATTTTTGATGCGTTTTATGTTTTTAATCTACCAAGCAACAAGTTGGCAAAAAAACGCCATATAAAACCGCAAAACACATAAAAAAAACACACCAAAAACAAGTGTGCAAAAACGCAAAATGAACTGTAAAAAGCACTGCAGACACGGATCAAATGCCCCTGATGACGTCTTTCTGATGATGAAACGCGTTGGGTGGAGCTTCAGTGTGTGAAGTCACCGCATTCTGGAGGGACGGCTGCCATTTTGTTGTTTTGAAACTTTTCTGTTTTCAATGCTGGTTATCTTACACTTTGATATATGTGGATCTTTATTAAATCTGCCAAAGTTTAATTCAACTACTGCACTATGAGTTGCCTTTTGTCAGACACCGCCCAGCGGGATCTCTAGTGATCCACAGAACGGGATTCCCCAGGACACAGAGTCTAAGTCCCAGTCTGCCTTTTCACCAGAGCCCCTGATGGTGGGGATGGACTTGGTGCAAGACCAAAACCAGGTCGCGACCCCTGAGTGCATCCAACCGTGGTAGAGGGGTCCCGCTGAGGGTATGTGCCAGGGGTGAGCCTGATGTGAAGAGGCTGACAAGTCCAGATCCCGAGCGGGATGGATGGATGACAGTCAGGAGTGAGCGTGGTCAGACTAGCCGGGTCGGTAACGGTGGAGGCAGGTAGGTACAAAGCAGTAGACAGAGAGCAGCCGGGTCATGAGCCAAGGTTCAGCAATGGGAGGTCCAATAGTAATGTAGCTACAGGCAGGAGAGTAGTCAGGGACGAGCCGGGGGTCAGAGCAGGAGACAGTCAACACAATTTCAGGACAAGCAGGATCGGCAACAGGAACATACTCCAGAGGAACAGGAACTAGACCTTGCGGCAACCTGGTCACTGCTTGGCCTGTTGAAATAGTGCACCCTGCACCGTCATTGGTGCCAGGCGCGCGCCCGGCAATTGCCGCCGTGGATGCCCAGGTCCTAGTGCCTGCACATTAGTGTGCCTAGGCAACCTGCGCATGCGCAGACCTGTGCGCCGCGGCGAGATCCGCAGTCCCTGACACCTTTTCTTTTTACCTATTTTCTGACTGTCGGATGGGAGTTTCTTCAATTTTGGAGATCTTTAAAGTGGAGAAGTTATCCTTTATCTGGGAGAGGATTTCTACTGATGATCGTTTGCTGCATTGATGTTATATCACTCTGCACTTGCTGAGCTTTGTAAGGTCAAATTGTCTGGTAAGAGGCCATCTTTTTCGGGTCTATGGTGGCGGTTTTTGGATCGTAATCTTCCCTTGAATCTGGTTTCATTTATTTGAGGACATTATTATGATGTTTATAAGATTTCATAATTAACGCTGCATTTTTAATTTTATTTTTGTAACATCCCCTATTTATGTGCAAGATGCTTTTATTTTGTTTTAGTATATTATATTTTATTTTCTGAGTGGTTCAATATCTGACTTGGCGCCGAAGCCTCCTGGCCCTTTAAGGGGTTTCTGATCATGTGACCGCCGTGATTGGAAAGCTCCCCATTGCAAGTAGAGATAGGGAGCTTTTCATTAGCCACTGGTGACCGTGCTTGGAGCGAGCAGGGCACACTCTCGGCTCAGATGTGTTTATCGATAGGTAAGCAATATGCAGCCTCTTGGCGTTAGTGCCCATTAGCCAAGAGGCCGAATGCATGCCTAAGGCCGGCAAGAAGGAGTTAACAAAAGTAGTCAAGCAACTGATTTTCAAATCATAGTTCAGTACTGTAGCAAACTCACTAATAGTTACAAATTAAAGCTTGAACTGTGAAATCCCATAGACTGCATAACCTGAACGACATATCAGACTGGATGTCGCTCCATTTCCTCAAACTGAACCTTTCTAAAACTGAGCTCCTAATTTTCCCCCCAGCCCGCGCCCCCTCCCCCTCTCCATCACGACCAACAACACCACCATCAGTCCCACCCCGCAAGCCAAAGTCCTAGGTGTCACTCTTGACTCAGACCTGTCCTTCCAACCCCATGTCCAATTGCTAGCAAGCTCATGCAGACTCCACCTCCGCAACATCTCCAAAATACGTACGTTCCTAACCCCAGACACTACTAAACAACTCGTTCACTCCCTTATTATCTCACGTCTGGACTACTGTAACTCCCTCCTCACCGGCCTACCTTATCGCAGACTATCCCCGCTTCAGTCTATCCTGAACTCAGTAGCCAGACTCATCCACCTTACCAACCGCTCCGCTTCTGCCACCCCCCTCTGTCATTCCCTCCACTGGCCTTCACTCAGTGTCCTCCACCCCCCTCTGTCATTCCCTCCACTGGCCTCCACTCAGTGTCCTCCACCCCCCTCTGTCATTCCCTCCACTGGCCTCCACTCAGTGTCCTCCACCCCCCTCTGTCATTCCCTCCACTGGTTCCCGATTGCCCAACACATTGAATTCAAACTACTAACACAGACATACAAAGCCATTCCCAATGCCGCCCCAAACTACCTCACCCACCTGATACCCAAATACAACCCAACCCATAATCTTCGCTCCTCACAGGACCTCCTACTCTCTAGCTCCCTGGTCTCCACCTCCCACGCCCGACTGCAGGACTTCTCCAGGACTTCCCCCATCCTCTGGAACACACTACCCCAATCCATCAGACTGTCACCTACTCTCCTCACCTTTAGGCGCACCCTGAAAATCCATCTCTTCAGGGAAGCCTACCCCGCCCTCACCTAACAGCCGATCTCCTCCACTCCTCCTACCACTCCATCCCCCACAGCCACTTCCTCCTGTACCACCATCCCCTCCCTCTGTCAGGAATGGACTTGCCAATAGTGGTGGGACTCACCTGCCTTGTGGGCTGCAGTACCAGGGCTGGCCAGCGGGTGCTCTCAACAACCAGAGGTTCACTTCGGCAATTAGCCATCACCTGGGGATGATATATGATATATTTAAGGGATGGCCAGACCTGCACTCTGTGCCTTGGTGTGTGTTTTTCCATGGGCCCCTGTATCTTGTAACCTGCATTCCTGTTCCTGCCTGACTTGTTGCCGACCCTGCCTGATCCTGACCTCTGCTGACTTCTGTTTGATCCCTGGCTTGTGACCCTGACCATTCTCTCCGCCTGCTCCTCCTGTACCTACCTGCCCGATAGTTATCAACCCGGCCTGCCTGACTACGTTGTGCTCTATATGTGTATGTACCTGTGTATCTGTATCAGTTTAGGTTTGGGTTTGTTTCACCTTGTTGTATGTATTTGTGTTAGCTTGGGGTTTGGCGCACTGCGTTTATGTTTGTATTGTTAGTCTTTAATAAATTGTCTTATGTATACCATATCTGAAGCCTGCGTTTCCCTGTGTCAGTCCACACACTTCTGGTCACACCCGCATCCCTGACACCCTCCTAGATTGTAAGCTCGAAAGAGCAGGGCCCTCGAACCCCTCGTGTATCGTTTTGTTACTGTATTGTCCCATGTTCTGTCCCCACTATAATGTAAAGCACTGAGCAAACCTTTTGGCGCTATATAAATACTGTATAATAATAATAACCTCAGATTATTATTATTATTATTATTACATCGAGTTTATATAGCGCCAAAGGGTTTGCTCAGCGCTGTACAATAGAGGGGGGGTGGACAATACATGAAACAGTACAGTAACATCAAACAGCACACGAGGGGTTAGAGGGCCCTACTCTTTCGAGCTCACAATCTAGATTAGGTTTCCTTCCTTAGGTTTGTCTCTAGGAATAATGTGACAGCTGATGGGACAGCTGATGCTACTGTGATGAAGAAGCAGATCAAAGTGATTGTAATAGTAAAGACAAACCAAATTGATCTTAGCACTTATTTATTATTATTTATTATTTTACAGGATTTCTATATGCTAACAGTCTGTGCAGCCCTTTACAACGCGAGGGCGACTAGTACAGTTACAATACAATTCAATACAGGAGGAATCAGAGGGCCCTGCTCGTTAGAGCTTGCAATCTAAAAAGGGGAGGGCCCAGTGATACGGTAAAAACTTTAGGGGATAAGCTCATGAGCTGATGGAGAAAATACATGTATAGTTGTTAGGTGGAGGAAGGATAGGCTTCTCTGAAGAGAAAGGTTTTCAGGGATCACCTAAAATGGACAAAGTAGGAGATAGTTGGACAGACTAGGGTAGGGAATTCCATAGGATGGGAGAGGCTCAGAAGACGTCCTGGAGGCAAACATGGTAGGAGGTGACAAGGGAACTAGAGAGCAGGAGGTATTGGGAGACTAGGTTTGTAATGTCGCTGGGGGCCACGTTATGGATGGCTTTGTAAGTTGTTGTTACAGAAACAATTGAGTACTGTCCGTGATACTTTTTTTATTTCCACTAACATACAATTTTGAGGACAAGCTTTCGGGGTATGTCCCCTTCTTCAAGGTCTAAGCAGTAGACCGAGTACTGCTTAGACCCTGAAGAAGGGGACATACCCCGAAAGCTTGTCCTCAAAATTGTATGTTAGTGCAAATAAAAAAAGTATCACGGACAGTACTCAATTGTTTCTGTCGCAAATGCACTAATACGGCTACAATCACCTCAAGCTAAGCTGTTGTTAGTATTTTGAAGTTATTTTGAATTATACAGTGTATTGCAGTTGTTGCAACCTTTCAAATTCAGCAAAGTTTTCTGCAGTGTACACATGAACGTTCCTAAATGTATCCTGAAATAGGATTATTTCATTTTATCTTCCTATAAACCAATTCCTTTCAGTATTTTAGATTGTTCCAATGTGAGCATCCTTCCCTCTATTTGACATGTTGCACTAGCAGGCGACAGAAGCAAAAACCATCATCAAATCTTAGTTAGCTTGGTGGGGCTTTTTGGCAGATTGTCAGGACACATAGGAATACATTGTTAACACCAACTCCACATAAGTATAATCTTGATGGAGATGCTTTAACTATCAAGAAACAGCCTGGGAGTTACAGTAATGTAAAATCCTTCAGCTATTCAGCTGTTTTTACTGGTGCTGGTAAGGAAAGGCATCTAGTGCTGTGTGACTCAGCGGGTGTTCCGCATATGCAACTTATTTATATTTTTATGGGATTTTTTTGAGGGGACATAAATGGAAGCAATGGTAAATCCATGGTCTAATGTGGCTCAAACATTGCATGGAATAACTAGACTGCTGCAATACAAAGCCTGGCTAGTCAAAGATTGACCCGTGTATTGCCAGCAGCATCCTATTATTATTATTATACAGTATTTATATAGCGCCAAAAGGTTTGCTCAGCGCTGTACATTATAGTGGGGGACAGAACATGAGACAAGACAGTAACAATACAATACACGAGGGATTCGAGGGCCCTGATCTTTTGAGTTTACAATCTAGGAGGGAGGGGATAGTGGTACAGGAGGAAGTGGCTGTGGGGGATGGAGTGGTAGGAAGAGTGGAGGAGATCGGCTGTTAGGTGAGGGCGGGGTAGGCTTCTGTCAAGGTCCTACCTTTCCCCAAAGGTTATGCTGCTCCATGTGCTGGCATCCATCTTGGGTTTCTGCAAAACATGGTGGGAGCCTTTTATGCTTTCAGGCCTCTGCAGTCCATCCCCCAGAGGGGTGTGGTTGATCACATTTAATTATAAATAAACAGCGCAAACATAGACCTCTAAATATAATCAATCTATAAAGTGCATAATAATACTAAATATATCATAAATAATATTAATAGTGAAAGTCCATCATAATAATAAACACCAAAAGTTTGTGAATCACAAAACATTCGTGAGAAGATAAGAAATCCAAAAATTCTTCAGATGCAAAGAAACTTCCACCTTCCACCCGTGCAAACCAACATCAATTACACTCACCAGATTTTTGGTGAATGAAACGCCTTTTAGGGATTTAAAGGGATCCTAAGCCCTCTTTCGTATCCACTCTATAGGATTCCTCACCATCAGAATAGGCTCCACCGTTCAACCAGGGAGAAAAAAATCTCAGATAGTGTGATATTGCTAATTGCTACTATTAATAAAATCAAAGATTAAGGCCACTCACATATCAGCCACTTTAAAAAGGCACATTTATTGAAACAACCTCTTCCAGATGGAAAATGAGTGATATACAGCCTCCTCAGGAATCTCACATCACAGCTCCAGGGTACAGCAGAAGCTCCACAGAGAAACCCATACACAGATCCCAGAAGATGGCCACGTGCGTTCCACTCACTGGAAGTGGCGTCAGACGTACGGGGTGTAGACCGAAAATGCGTCTTGAGAACGCCCGATGGCAGGGGCGAAACACATTGACGCATTTCCGGCCTGGTCTGTGGGTAGTGGCTGTCGTCAGTCGCTGCGTGACCTTACCATAGGCCTGCCTGCCCATTCCATCACTCCTGCACTGACAGCTTCCCTGAAGAGATGGGTTTTCAGGGTGCGCCTAAAGGTGAGGAGGGTAGGTGACAGTCTGATGGATTGGGGTAGTGAGTTCCAGAGGATGGGGGAAGTCCTGGAGAAGTCCTGCAGTCAGGCGTGGGAGGTGGAGACCAGGAAGCTAGAAAGTAGGAGGTCTTGTGAGGAGCGAAGAGTACGTGTTGGGTGGTATTTGGGTATCAGGTCGGTGAGGTAGTTTGGGGCAGCATTATGAATGGCTTTGTATGTCTGTGTTAGTAGTTTGAATTGAATGCGTTGGGCAATCGGGAGCCAATGGAGGGATTGGCAGAGGGGGGTGGCAGAAGTGGAGCGGTTGGTAAGGTGGATGAGTCTGGCCGCTGAGTTCAGGATAGACTGGAGTGGGGATAGCTTGTGTTGAGGTAGGCCGGTGAGAAGGGAGTTGCAGTAGTCCAGGCGTGAGATGATGAGGGAGTGAACGAGTTGTTTAGTAGTGTCTGGGGTTAGGAACGTACGTATTTTGGAGATGTTGCGGAGGTGGAGCCTGCATGAGTTTGCCAACGATTGGACATGGGGTTGGAAGGACAGGTCTGAGTCTAGAGTGACACCTAGGACTTTGGCTTGCGGGGTGGGACTGATGGTGGCGTGGTAGTATTCAACTCATCAACAGTTGCACAGATTAAAAAAATAGTGCTTAAAAATATATATTTTACAAACTACCTAATGAAGTAGATCCTCCTGTACCACTATCCCCTCCCTCCTAGATTGTAAGCTCCAAGGAGAAAAAGTTATAAGGGGAGCTTGGTTAAATTGCAGATTACACGTACTCCCTGTCCGCCATTTGTATTTGTTTTGTTCACAAATGGCATGCTAGTTCTAGGTTATCAGTTTATATCAGCTGGAGACGTATCTGTCATAGTGAAGTTTATATGAAAACTCATATCTGTACAAATCCATATAGCCTGAGCTCCTGTTCCATGATATAAGGGCTGACTTGTGGCTTTCCCATCATTTTTTACCCTTTCCCAGGAATCAGACCAAATCTATAGAACCTTCAGGCAAAGAGCCTTCAGGCAAAAAACACCTGGTGCTTTCCTATGCAGGGTAACAAACAGTGCCTGAAGATTGCCCCCCCCCCCGTATAATATTCCCCTAGGGCTTTTATACTTATCAAGCCATGCTGCTCTGTTGCCTGCCCACTGCAAAATCCCAGCTCCTAATGCCGTTGCCTTGTCTAAACATGGTGCATCAGTCTAAGATCCAACACCTGCTGACAATGACTTAACGGGGTCCCTGATGTGAAAGTGTTTGGGCCTAGTGATTGGACAATCAGCCCCTCATTCCCAATCCCTTTCACCTTTGGGAGGTTGCATGCTTCATTATACCAGGAGGGCATCAGGAATGCTGGAAGGCTGCATAGTTCAGTAAGTGTAACTGCATGGCAGGAGTGGGCTGACAACTCATGGGGCCCCCGGGCAATAGGGATCATGGGGCCCCTGTGTCCTTGCCCAAACTCAAAAAAACCTATAAAAAAGGTACCAGGGGCATCTCATGGGGCTCCCTACTGACCCCGGGCAGTGCTCAAGTTTCCAAATGGTCAGTCCGCCCCTGCTGCCTGGGGACAGCCAATGCCACCAAAAAGCCTGGTGAGGCAGCCTGATCATGCGACTCAGTTTTGTTCAAGTATTGTTGTATTGTGCTCCTTCAATCACACCGTCTTTTTCCAGAGCAACCTGTATTTCTTCTGCCAGTTGAGGCTTCAATCTCTTTTGATCTACCTGACCTTGGCATACCCGAATTTTCCACTTCTTAATAAGTGATTGAACAGTACTGACTGGCATATTCAAGGCTTTGGATATCTTTTTATATCCTTTTCCATCTTAATTAAGTTCCATTATCTTGTAACGCAGGTCTTTTCACAGTTCTTTTCTGCTCCCCATGGCTCAGCATCTAGCCTGGTCAGTGCATCCATGTGAGAGCTAACAAATTCATTAACTATTTATACACGGACACCAATTGCAATTTACCAAGCCATAGATGTGCGAAATTAACCTTTAATTTCCATTTTAACCTGTGTCACCTTGTGTGTCCGTACCAAGGCCAAACATTCCAAGGTATGTAAACTTTTGATTTAGGGGATTGATGTTATCTTTATTATTAAAAAGGAGCCAAACAGACTGACTGGTTGTTAACCGCTTCCGTGCCGCCCTATAGCAGAAATACTGGGTGGCACTGCTGGTGGGCACTGCTGGGCAGCACTGGTGGGTGGCACTGCTGGGGGGCACTGGTGGGAGGCATTGATGGGTGGCACTGCTGGGGGGCACTGCTGGGCAGCACTGCTGGGTGGCACTGCAGGTCACTGATCATCAGTGCGCAAAATCACCTATATATACGTGATTTTGCAGTTCTGGGTAGGGGGCGCGCGTGCTACCTGCACCACCATTCGCGGCCTCGGCTGTCAATCACCGGGTGTCGATGAGAAATCTCCGATGGGGGGGAGACCTGTGTATGAACAACACAGATCTCTTCCCTGTCAGCTCCTGCACACTGCTTTGTATAGCTCTGCACTGTGCTTACAGTGAAACACAGAACACAGCCTCATAGTAAAACAGCACACAGCACACAGTTAGCCCTTTGATCACCCCACATGTTAACCCCTTCCTCCCCAGTGCCATTAGTACAGTGTCAGTGCTCTTTATTAGCACTGATCACTGCATTTGTGTCACTGGGGATGTCAGTGACACCAAGTCAGTTCCCCCTCAATGTCAGAATGCCCACCACAATCCCGAAGTCCTGCTATAAGTCGCTGATTGCCGCCATTACTAGTAGAAAAAATAATTCTAGTATATATACTGCTATTTGTAGACGCAAAAATATTATTATTTTCTCAAAATTGTCTGTCTTTTTTGTTTTTAGCGCAAAAAATAAAAATCCACAGGTGATCAAATACCACCGAAAGAAAGCTCTGTTTGTGGGGAAAAAGGATGTAAATTTAATTTGGGTGCAGCGTTGCATTACCGCGCAATTGTCAGTTAAAGTAACGCAGTGCCGTAACGCAAAAAACGGCCTGGTCAGGAAGGGGGGCAAATCCTTTGGAGGGCAAGTGGTTAAGGATGTGGAGACTGCCTTCTCCTTCACAACAATGAAAGTTACTGGTTGTTAAGGACGCCGGCGGCCGCCCGCCCCTCACATGCAGTGCTTATTCCTTAACCACTAGGTAACCACGCTATAGCCGAATAACGACTACGGCACCGTTACCAAGTTCTGGGAGGGTGTCATATGATGTCCTCCCAGAACGTGCCTTCCCGCGCGCCCCTAGGGGTGTGCACCTGCCGATCTCCGTCCTACGAATACAGCTGATCATGTGATGAGGCAAAAGGCCAATCACGGAGTAAATACAGTTGCCGGCTATCGGAAGCACTTTCCTCACACTGTCACAGTACTGCAGATAACTGCCAATTGTCATAGAACAGAGCGGCACTGATCATCAGGGCACTGATGATCAGTGACCTGCAGTGCCACCCAGCAGTGCTGCCCAGCAGTGCCCCCCAGCAGTGCCACCCATCAGTGCCTCCCACCAGTGCCCCCCAGCAGTGCCACCCACCAGTGCTGCCCAGCAGTGCCCCCCAGCAGTGCCACCCATCAGTGCCACCCACCAGTGCCGCCCAGCAGTGCCCCCCAGCAGTGCCCCCCAGCAGTGCCCCCCAGCAGTGCCTCCCACCAGTGCCCCCCAGCAGTGCCCCCAACCAGTGCCTCCCACCAGTGCCCCCCAGCAGTGCCGCCCAGCAGTTGCGCCCATCAATGTCCAGTCAGTACCATCAGTCAGTGCTGCCAGTCAGGGCTGTTAGTCGGTGCCGTCAGTCAGCGCTGCCCATCAGTGTCACCCATCAGTGCAGCCTATCAGTGATCATCATTGCTGCATATCAGTGCAGCATCATCAGTGCCTCCTCATCAATGCCCACCAGTGCCGCCTCATTATATAATGTATGGCCAGCTTTAGGCTGGCCATACATTATATGATTTTCTTTAGAAAATTGCTTTAGATTTACCAAAAACCATATAATATGAGGTCAAACCTAAACAACACTTTCAATTGTATCCAATTAGGCAGGACCTTGCATTACATAGTTCAAGGTAAATCTAAAGGAATTTGGGCAGAAATTTGACAGAAAATTGTATAGTATATGGCCAGCCTTATACAATTTTCTGTCCAATTTCCTTGAGATTTACCTTCAACTATGTAGTCATATGATTTCCATGCAGCTTCAACTTTTAAAAAGGCGCAGGTACCTTTTTCTTGTGATTCCCTGCAGCTCATTTAAATGGCTGGGCTGCTGTGCCTGCACAGACGTGAGCAGCACCTATTGCATGGGTGTGAGCCTAGCCTTACTGTAGGTTTAAGAATCTAAAGCAGCCCATAGATTATGCAATTTTATTTCTTTCACCATGGATTGCCAGAAAAGAAATTGTTAGATTCCCCTATCAACACAATCGGTGCCCCTCCCACAGGGCTATTGTGTTGTACCAGTAAGGAGCCTTTCCTACAGGCAGACAATGATCACTACTGGCAGCTATAGTCGCCGGCAGTGCTCGTGTGAAAAAAATCCAACCGTGGTTGTTCTGAAGTCGATCAATGGATCAAGTTCAGTACAACCAACCTGCCCATAGATGGATCAAATCTCAGCTGGTCCCTGCTGAACTGATCGAGAATTGATCTATCTATGGCCAGCTTAGGAGTGTAAGGTTTTGTATTTTATTTCCTTCTGGAAGTGCTAATCGCCTGGCTGCCTCTAGATTTAGTGCTTCTGAACCAGGCAAAGAGCATTTTCAGCGGATGGACAGCAGCCCCCATGTATACCTAGCTACAGGTTTCCTTTCCTTAATATTCTGGATGTTTAATGACAGGGAGGTAAAGTATATTTAAAGGCTATGTTGTTGGTGGAGGGATGTGGATAGGCGATGGATAAGGACACCTAAGCTGTTATTGCTGTCTGTCCCACCGTTAGGGAGATTTACTCTCTCTGCTTGTCCTATTTACTAATACCACTGAGAGAGGAAGAGTCACTGACAGTGCTTGTCCTATTTACTAATATCACTGACAGTGCTTGTCCTATTTACTAATATCACTGACAGTGCTTGTCCTATTTACTAATATCACTGACAGTGCTTGTCCTATTTACTAATATCACTGACAGTGCTTGTCCTATTTACTAATATCACTGACAGTGCTTGTCCTATTTACTAATATCACTGAGAGAGGAAGAGTCACTGACAGTGCTTGTCCTATTTACTAATATCACTGACAGTGCTTGTCCTATTTACTAATATCACTGACAGTGCTTGTCCTATTTACTAATATCACTGAGAGTGAGAGAAAATCCCCAATTTTTATCTGTCACCAAACCAATGGGGACACTCGTGCTAGTGACACTGGTGACCACTAAATGATTCCCACGCTCCCTCTCTCTTCTTGTTTAGTTATGAGACAGGATGTGAAAAGAAATCTCCCCAATGTGGAAAAAATGATCAACAAAATATATATATATATATATATACAGGTGAAACTTAAAAAAAAGAGAATATTGTGCAAAAGTTCATTTATTTCAGTGCAGCAACTTAAAAGGTGAAACTAATATATGAGACTCATTACATGCAAAGCAAGATAGTTCCAGCCGTGATTTGTCATCATTGTGATGATTATGGCTTACAGCTCATGAAAACCCCAAATCCACAATCTCAGAAAATGAGAATATTGTGAAAAGGTGGAATAATCTCGGCTCAAAGTGTCCCACTCTAATCAGCTCATTCAGCCATAACACCTGCAAAGGGTTCCTGAGCCTTTAAATGGTCTCTCAGTCTGGTTCAGTAGGAATCACAATCATGGGAAAGACTGCTGACCTGACACCATCACTGACACCCTCCATAAGGAGGGAAAGCCTCAAAAGGTAATTGCAGAAGAAGTTGGATGTTCCCAAAGTGATGTATTAAAGCACATTAATAGAAAGTTATGTGGAAGGGAAAAGTGTGGAAGAAAAAGGTGCACAAGCAGCAGGGATGACTGCAGCCTGGAGAGGATTGTCAGGAAAAGGCCATTCAAAAGTGTTGGGGACTTTCACAAGGAGTGGACTGAGGCTGGAGTCAGTGCATCAAGAGCCACCACACACAGACGGATCCTGGACATGGGCTTCAAATGTCGTATTCCTCTTGTCAAGCCGCTCCTGAACAACAAACAACGTCAGAAGCGTCTTACCTGGGCTAAAGAAAAACAGACCTGGTCTGTTGCTCAGTGGTCCAAAGTCCTCTTTTCTGATGAGAGCAACTTTTGCATCTCATTTGGAAACCAAGGACCCCGAGTATGGAGGAAGAATGGAGAGGCCCAAGGACCTCGAGTATGGAGGAAGAATGGAGAGGCACAAGGACCCCGAGTATGGAGGAAGAATGGAGAGGCACAAGGACCCCGAGTATGGAGGAAGAATGGAGAGGCCCCAGGACCCAGAGTATGGAAGAAGAATGGAGAGGCCCAAGGACCCCGAGTATGGAGGAAGAATGGAGAGGCCCAAGGACCCCGAGTGTGGAGGAAGAATGGAGAGGCCCAAGGACCCTGAGTATGGAGGAAGAATGGAGAGGCACAAGGACCCCGAGTATGGCAGAAGAATGTAGAGGCACAAGGACCCCGAGTATAGAGGAAGAATGGAGAGGCACAAGGACCCCGAGTATGGAGGAAGAATGGAGAGGCCCCAGGACCCAGAGTATGGAAGAAGAATGGAGAGGCCCAAGGACCCCGAGTATGGAGGAAGAATGGAGAGGCCCAAGGACCCCGAGTATGGAGGAAGAATGGAGAGGCCCAAGGACCCCGAGTATGGAGGAAGAATGGAGAGGCACAAGGACCCCGAGTATGGCGGAAGAATGTAGAGGCACAAGGACCCCGAGTATAGAGGAAGAATGGAGAGGCACAAGGACCCCGAGTATGGAGGAAGAATGGAGAGGCCCAAGGACCCCGAGTATGGAGGAAGAATGGAGAGGCACAAGGACCCCGAGTATGGAGGAAGAATGGAGAGGCACACACTGCAAGATGCTTGAAGTCCAGTGTGAAGTTTCCACAGTCTGTGTTGGTTTGGGGAGCCATGTCATCTGCTGGTGTTGGCCCACTGTGCTTCATTAAGTTCAGGGTCACTGCAGCCGTCTACCAGGATATTTTGGAGCACTTCATGCTTCCTTCCGCAGACGAGCTTTATGGGGATGCTGACTTCATTTTCCAGCAGGACTTGGCACCGCCCACACTGCCAAAAGCATCAAAACCTCCTGCTTCAATGACCGTGGGATTACTGTGCTTGATTGGCCAGCAAACTCGCCTGACCTGAACCCCATAGAGAATCTATGGGGCATTGCCAAGAGAAAGATGAGAGACATGAGACCGAACAATGCAGAAGAGTTGAAGGCCGCTATTGAAGCATCCTGGTCTTCCATAACACCTCAGCAGTGCCACAGGCTGATAGCTTCCATGCCACGCCGCATTGGGGCAGTAATTGCTGCAAAAGGGGCCCAAACCAAGTACTGAGTACATATGCAGCTTCTACTTTTCAGAGGTCCGATATTGTTCTATGTACAATCCGTGTTTTATTGATTGCATGGAATATTCTCATTTTCTGAGATTGTGGATTTGGGGTTTTCACGAGCTGTAAGCCATAATCATCACAATGATGACAAATCACGGCTTGAACTATCTTGCTTTGCATCTCTATCACATATATGATATGCTAGGAGTAGACATGGGGATGCAGGCCATACTGATTCCCACCCTGAATAACATCATAAATATAGTTTATTTTACAACTTAAACAGAAATAAAGACACAAACACTCTTTTTTGGCATAAAATTGGCTGCGGCACTTTTATTGGTATAAATTGAAAATTAAACAAATAATAATAAATAACTCATATCATTTATTCAAATGTAATTAATACACTTAAATAATCAAGAATAGTTCAGTCATTAACAAATTGACGCCGATCGCACGCAAATATGCGGCCTCTCGGCGTCTGGGCCTTGACGCAGAGCGGCCGCATATTTGCATGCAATTAAAAATGCATATGCGCTGCCCTATTATTTATATGCAAAATGTTATAAGAAAAACACTTTTTTTCAAATTTTTTGGACATTTTCATTTAAATAGCAAAAAAAATAAAATTCCCAGCGGTGAATAAATACCACCAAAATAAAGTTTTATCTGTCTCAAAAAAATGGTAAAAGATTCATAGGGGTACAGTGTTGCATGACCGCGCAATTGTCATTCAAAGTGTGATAGCGCTGAAAGCTGAAAATTGCCCTGGTCAGGAAGGGGGTAAAAGTGTCCGGACTGGAAGTGGTTAAATTTGTTTCAAAACCAGAGGGAGTGACAGCCGCAAGCCCATGAAAGTGGTCATTGATTGTCTGCCCACTTTTTACATTCTAAATCTTCTAGGAAACCTTTGCGTAGCTCTGAACACCTCACTGCATACAATAATAATTGTTCTCTCACACAGCACTGTCACGGAAAGGTCCTTTCATAGTACATGTACAGTAAAACAGTCTGTGCATTCTGATGTCACGTAGGAAAGAATTAGCAACCCCTTTCTAAAAGTTGTGTGCAAATAAAACTTCAGCTCAACAAATAACTCCTCAAATTCCTGTGTATACCAGTGCTGCTGACACTTACGTGCCATTCCACACACAAAAGATATGTCACAAAATAGTGCAGCACATACATCTCTATAACCTCATATATGAATTAACCTCCCTGGCGGTCTGAATATGTCCATATTTCTGTGCTCAAAGCGGTACTTTTTTTGCATGGAAATATGTTGTTTATTTATTGTAGGCTGTAATTTAGGAATAACTCACTGAAATCTGTCCGAACAAGAGTCTAGTAAACATCCCGGGGAGGATAAAATTTGAAACACGAAATCATAAATTATAATATAATAAATAATCATAAAAAGTAATAATATAATAATAATAAATTTATTTAAATAATGTAATTAAACCAAAAACACTGAAATGTGAAATAGAGCGCCAAGTTCGCACATCGCTGAGCAAAGTCGCAGAATCGTTTTCAGTGTCTGATGAGGAATTTCCCCCACGAATCATTATCACTCAATTCTGCAAGTGGTTCTGATTTACTATCGCTGTTCTCTAGCCGGTCTAAAACCGCTTTTGACCTAAAAGGGACGCTTTTTGGACGCCATGGACTTTTCTAAGTTTCCAGGCAGAAAGAACAGTAAAAATGCAGGCAGGGCGCCGGACAAAGCACTCGGGACAAAATGTATGTGAAATGCTTTGATACAGGAATGTGATACTATGTGATTTTAGTGTATTATGTGTATGTAAAATTTTGACATTTTTGAATCTCCCACCGTTTCCGTCCCCCGTACGTCCCGACTCTCGCAGGGAATGGAACCCGGAAGATGGATGCCAGCATCGGCCGGATTACATTGCCGAGGACGCAGCGGGAGGACAGCACGGGAGCGCAGGACAAGGTAAGTGATCGAGGGATCCCGGATCAACGCTGCAGTGTATTCCCGAGTGTAGCTCGGGGGGGGTTACTGGTTCTGGTACTGAAACTTTACCCCGAGCTACACTCGAGAATACCGCCTCCAAACCATGTGATTCTGCAACAATAGTGAATACACTGAATACAACATAAAAGTCACGTGATGTAATGCAATGTGTAGAATGGGCCAATGACGTCACGCTGCTAAACAGGAACTTTACGAGCCGCCATCTTGAAAATTCCTAAACACATTGAAAATACATTATAACCAGGTTTTTACTGTGGTGCCCCAGCAGGACACTCTAAAATGTGAGTGCACTTTGTTTTTTTTTATAAATCCCGCTATATTTATATACTGCACTATGGCAAGCGTTTCTGTTTACATATACAGAGGATATGTGGGATAAAGAGGAAACGGGACCGTTTGCAGCAGAATGAGGAGGAAAGTGGAGTCATCTACACAGTATACCTACCCGGGTTAAAAGGGAAAGGCGGTATTTGACCGATGCAATTTGGGTCATAAAAGGAGGTGAGAGTATATATGTATGTCTGTGGTGGAGGAGCACCTATAGGAATATATGTAAATGTAAGCAATAAAGAGCACCTGTATGGAAACAAATAATAAACACACGGATCAAGCACACATTATGTATATAAACGGCCGGACGGGAGCAGTGCAGGGGCGGGTTGCCGTTCATAAACAGCGCCCGCCATTTTTGCCTGTGTGCGCTCCCTGGGAGTACGCGGCTTCGCGATCCGGTGCCCGCTGTGTCCGGAGGAACACCGATTGCTGTATGGGACTTCTGTGTGAGGTCCCGATCATTTGATCACTGATTGGCCAATCAGTGATCACATGAATAGTAATAAGCAAGTTGTCACTTGTGACATCATCGCTTACTTTGTGTGAAATCTGTGAATGATCACAGAGGTCACATGGTACAGGGCCATTCACAACAGCCTTGTACCATGTGACAAGCTGTGACCAATCACAGCTCACTCAGTAGTTCTCAATGGCTGCAAGAATGCAGACAGAGAGAAAGAGAAATGATTGCTTTTACAGCCTTTATGGGTGTAAAAGCAATCAGTGTAAAAAAAAAAAATCGTCATCACCCCCCACAAGTAGTATAGTGTCACCATGGTGTAAAATGTAAAAAAATGTTTTGAAAAATTATAATTTTTGGTTATAAACTAATTTGGGTTATTTTTGTTTTCACTAAAAAGATAGCTGAATACATTTTGGCTAAGATTTATGAAGAAAAATTATTTATTTGCAAAATTTTATAAGAAAAACACTTTTTTAAAAAATTTTTGGACTTTTTCATTTATATAGCAAAAAAAAAAAAATAAAAATCCCAGCAGTAAATAAATACCACCAAAATAAAGTTTTATATGTCTAAAAAAAATGCTAAAAAATTCATATGGGTACAGTGTTGCATGACCGCGCAATTGTCATTCAAAATGTGACAGCGCTGAAAGCTGAAAATTGGTCTGGACAGGAAGTGGTTAAGTTGTATTCAGTGTATTCACTATGGTTGCATAATCACATGATTTGGATGCTGTAATTACGTGTTCTCGCATGGCGACCACTTCCTGTTATCTCACATATATATTCTTATTATTATAGCCAAATTTACCCCCCTAACTCCTCCCACAGTTTTTACACTACATAGACAGTAATATACCGAAACGTGCGGATTGTTCCCGATTGGTGTGCTATTACTTTGTGGAACGTTTTGCCGAATGGTACACAAAATATCGCCGTTTTTGTGGTGAAATTGGTCCCATAGGAATGAATGGCGGAATGTTCAAAACTAGAGTGGGAGCTGACAAAAGCTAGAGTGTGAGCTGAAAAATCAGGACATGATTTCTAAACTGCCATCACTCCCTCATTTTCAAGCCCACCTACACAAATCTTATATCACAACGTTCAGCTATCCCTGCTGCCACTACAAATGTCCACGGCTAAGCCATAGTCCTGATAGTTTTCACAATATGACCATTTGTTTGCACCTCACGCCGCCCATTGACATTCATTGAAACTCCACTCTAGCCACCTCAAATTTGAAGGGCAACTGTGCCTTCATTTATAATATTTCAGAGACATACTATGCATCAAAATGTAGGTCTGGGTCTTGTGATTCTCAAAATATAAAGCTCTTCCGTGTAGGATTTACAATTTTTAAACTTCAACTGTTTGAAGATGGCAACCGCCAGTGAAGTGAGCAAGTTGGAGCAGTTTGTTTTTAACCGCTCTTCTCTGCCCTTGCTGTAGAGTGAGTTGCCATAGGAAACCAGGTGTGTGAGCAGGCAGCAGAGTGACAAAAGCTACTCCACCCAGTTACTCCGCCCACTCCAGTTGTAGGCTACTGGTGGAGGCAAGAACACTTCACACAATTTTCCCAGAAATTGGAGCTTTTCTAGTTCATAGATGAGGTTATAGAGATATATGTGCAGCACCTTTCTAAAAGTTACGTTGTATTCAGTGCAGGGGCGGACTGACAACTCATGGGGCCCCCGGGCAATAGGGGATCATGGGGCCCCTGTGTCCTTGCCCAAACTCAAAAAAACCTATGAAAAAGGCGGACTGACCATTTGGAAACTCGGGCACTGCCCGAGAGCCCGGGGTCAGTAGGGGGCCCCATGAGATGCCCCTGGTACCTTTTTCATAGGCTTTTTTGAGTTTGTGCAAGGACACAGGGGCCCCATGATCCCCTATTGCCCCGGGGGCCCCATGAGTTGTCAGTCCACCCCTGTTATAGAGATATATGCTCGGCAACTTTCTAAGAGTTACATAGTATTCAGTGTATTCACTATGGTTGCATAATCACATGGTTTGGACGCGGTAATTCCTGGATGCGGTTATAGAGCAGGGGGGACTGACCATTTGGAAACTCGGGCACTGCCCGAGGGCCCGGGGTCAGTAGGGGGCCCCATGAGATGCCCCTGGTACCTTTTTCATAGGCTTTTTTGAGTTTGGGCAAGGACACAGGGACCCCATGATCCCCTATTGCCCGGGGGCCCCATGAGTTGTCAGTCCGCCCCTGTCATAGAGATATATGCTCGGCACCTTTCTATAAGTTACATTGTATTTAGTGTATTCACTATGGTTGCATGATCACATGGTTTGGACGCGGTAATTCCTGGATGCGGTTACAGAGATATGCGCGGCACCTTTCTATAAGTTACATTGTATTTAGTGTATTCACTATGGTTGCATGATCACATGGTTTGGACGCGGTAATTCCTGGATGCGGTTACAGAAATATGCGCGGCACCTTTCTATAAGTTACATTGTATTTAGTGTATTCACTATGGTTGCATGATCACATGGTTTGGACGCGGTAATTCCTGGATGCGGTTACAGAGATATGCGCGGCACCTTTCTATAAGTTATCAGGCATTTGTCACTAATTAGAAATGGTCTTTTTTGTGCCCTTTTATTAGCTTTGCTTGTGACGTTGAAGGGATTCATCTGACCTCTACATCACGGCTGCCCCACAAAGCCGCCTGGTACAGTGAAGCTGTCACCTACAAAGCGTCTCATCCTGCCACACACACTGATTTAAAGATGCAATGAAAATAACTATTATTCCCTCCAGGAGGATCAGCAACTTCCCACCACGGCTCACCCTCACACCACATCAGAACCCCCTTTTTTCCATGTCAGTGACGTGAGAATACTAACAACTCAGACAGTTCTTCCCAGCTTGTTTACAATACCGTGAGCCATCATTTGGTTTGTTTTCAGGCACTGACACAGTGCTGACCAGGATGCACTGATGACACAGGAGGTCCTGTTCCTGTCGGGGTAATAACAGTTCACAGGGGCTTGCCATCATTTGGGATAAGGGGAAATCATAAGAAGATCCTGTTTGGGATTACTATTTGTGCTCTAATGAGTCACAATATGCTGGATTCATAAGAGCCAGATGTCACAGCTGACCCAGACAAAGTACTCAGACAGATCCCACGCGTTTCATGTGTCAGCCTCACATCCATTCATAAAACGCTCCCCTCCCACAATGTAAGCCTTGGGAAAATTTGAAATTGTTGCACAACACTGATATTGGCTTCATTGATGCCTTCGCTTCCTTCTGTCCAGACTGTGTATGTTGTGGTAAAAGATGGGCAGGAAAGCGGCGCTATCACGTCCTCTGCTGCACAAAGCCAACAAGGAGCTCAGTTAGTCACACTAGGAAAAGAAACAATATTATTTTTCCCTGCTATAAATTTTCCAGAGAGAAAAACCATCTCCTGGATGCAAACAGATGGGTGTGTTTTTCTTTTTTTTTTTTTCTTGTCTTGTTTTTCTTTTTTTTTTTTCTTTGCTTGAAGACTTTCTCAGCCGCACAGCTGAAAAGCTTTTGGAAGGAACATAATAAATAAATAAATAAATAACAGCAGGCGTTGGAGGTGTCTGAAGCTGAGGATTACAGCCGTTTTTAAGTTGGCTCCTCTTGTCAGAATTACAGCTGGAGAAAAGATGGTACCGGCTATCAGACACAAAATGCAGAAAGCACCATTTTTTATTTTTTTTTTCCAGTTCTAGCAAACCCCACAGATCCTGATATCCTGCAGCTGTAGCCGACACCGTGTTATAGATGGTCTGTTATCAATGCCGTATTGTTATGTGCAAATCTATTAAGAAGGATTACAGACTGATACCTCCCTGCTAATGTTTATAATAGACAAACCCTGTGCTTTCCTGTATTCCCTCAAGCTGAACAATTCCCTTCCTGGCGTGCTTTAAAAAGTTATGCAACTCTTCCAGGATTTTCCAGCAGATGGAGAGTTAAGGACGTTACGGGAGGCTTTGTCCAGATTTTCCATCTCTGCATATTATCTCACAAGAGACTTCTAGAATAGGTTCTGCTTTTTTTGTTTTGTTTTTTTTTTAGATATTTTGCTGATAATCAGTGCATGCTTTGTAATTAACCACGTGCCTACTGGGCACTTATATCCCCTTCCTGCCTACTGGGCACTTATACCCCCTTCCCGCCTACTGGGCACTTCTACCGCCTTCCTGCCTACTGGGCACTTATACCCCCTTCCTGCCTACTGGGCACTTATACCCCCTTCCTGCCTACAGGACACTTATACCCCCTTCCTGCCTACTGGGCACTTCTACCCCCTTCCTGCCTACAGGGCACTTCTACCCCCTTCCTGCCTACAGGGCACTTCTACCCCCTTCCTGCCTACAGGGCACTTCTACCCCCTTCCTGCCCACCTGGCACTTCTATCCCCTTCCTGCCTACAGGGCACTTCTACCCCCTTCCTGCCTACCGGGCACTTCTACCCCCTTCCTGCCTACAGGGCACTTCTACCCCCTTCCTGCCCACCTGGCACTTCTATCCCCTTCCTGCCTACAGGGCACTTATACCCCCTTCCTGCCTACAGGACACTTCTACCCCCTTCCTGCCTACAGGACACTTCTACCCCCTTCCTGCCTACAGGGCACTTCTACCCCCTTCCTGCCTACAGAGCACTTCTACCCCCTTCCTGCCTACCGGGCACTTCTACCCCCTTCCTGCCTACAGGGCACTTCTACCCCCTTCCTGCCTACCGGGCACTTCTACCCCCTGCCTGCCTACTGTGCACTTCTACCCCCTTCCTGCCTACAGGGCACTTCTACCCCCTTCCTGCCTACAGGACGCTTCTACCCCCTTCCTGCTTACAGGGCACTTCTACCCCCTTCCTGCCTACAGGGCACTTCTACCCCCTTCCTGCCTACAAGGTACTTCTACATCCTTCCTGCCTACCGGACACTTCTACCCCCTTCCTGCCTACCGGACACTTCTACCCCCTTCCTGCCTACAGGGCACTTCTACCCCCTTCCTGCCTACAGGGCACTTCTACCCCCTTCCTGCCCACTGGACACTTCTACCCCCTTCCTGCCTACAGGACACTTCTACCCCCTTCCTGCCTACAGGGCACTTATACCCCCTTCCTGCCCACTGGACACTTCTACCCCCTTCCTGCCTACAGGGCACTTCTACCCCCTTCCTGCCTACAGGGCACTTCTACCCCCTTCCTGCCCACTGGACACTTCTACCCCCTTCCTGCCTACAGGGCACTTCTACCCCCTTCCTGCCTACAGGGCACTTCTACCCCCTTCCTGCCTACAGAGCACTTCTACCCCCTTCCTGCCTACCGGGCACTTCTACCCCCTTCCTGCCTACAGGGCACTTCTACCCCCTTCCTGCCTACCGGGCACTTCTACCCCCTTCCTGCCTACCGGGCACTTCTACCCCCTTCCTGCCTACAGGGCACTTCTACCCCCTTCCTGCCTACCGGGCACTTCTACCCCCTGCCTGCCTACTGTGCACTTCTACCCCCTTCCTGCCTACAGGGCACTTCTACCCCCTTCCTGCCTACAGGACGCTTCTACCCCCTTCCTGCTTACAGGGCACTTCTACCCCCTTCCTGCCTACCGGGCACTTCTACCCCCTTCCTGCCTACAAGGTACTTCTACATCCTTCCTGCCTACCGGACACTTCTACCCCCTTCCTGCCTACCGGACACTTCTACCCCCTTCCTGCCTACAGGGCACTTCTACCCCCTTCCTGCCTACAGGGCACTTATACCCCCTTCCTGCCCACTGGACACTTCTACCCCCTTCCTGCCTACAGGACACTTCTACCCCCTTCCTGCCTACAGGGCACTTATACCCCCTTCCTGCCCACTGGACACTTCTACCCCCTTCCTGCCTACAGGGCACTTCTACCCCCTTCCTGCCTACAGGGCACTTCTACCCCCTTCATGCCCATGCCAATTTCCAGCTTTCAGCGCTGTCACACTTTGAATGACAATTGTGCGGTCATGCAACACTGTAGCCATATGAAATTTGTATCGTTTTTTTTTAGACAGATAGAGCTTTCTTTTGGTTGTATTTAATCACCCCTGGGATTTTTATTTTTTCTTAAACAAACCAAAAACCATTGAAAATTTAGGAAATTTTTTCTTAGTTTTTGTTATACAATTTTGTAAATAAATGATTTTTCTCCTTCACTGATGTGCGCTAATGAGGCTGCAGTGATGGGCACTGATAGGTGGCACTGATGGGCACTGAAGAGGAGGCAGTGGTAGGTTGCACTGATGGGCATTGACAGGCATCACTGATGGGTACTGAAAGGCAGCACTGATACATGACACTGATACATGACACTGATATATGGCACTGATAGGCGGCACTGCTAGGCGGCACTGACTGGCAATGATAGGCAGCACTTACTGGCACTGTTAGGTGGCACTGACTGGCACTGATAGGTGGCACTGACTGGCACTAATGCGCACTGATATGTGAAACTGACTGGCACTGATAGGTGGCACTGATTGGCAGCACTGATAGGTGGCACTGACTGGCACTGATGAGTGACATTGGAAGGCAGCTGATGGGCAATGGCACGTGGCACTGATGAGCACTGACAGGTGGCACTTCTGGGGCCACACTGATCATCAGGGCACACTGATCATCAGTGCACTGATGATCAGTGTGCATGTCCCCTCCGCGGAAAGCCAATTACAGGCTCTCCTCTCCTCTGTCAGCATGACAGCTCGAGAGGAGAGAAATGCCGATAACCAGCATTTCCATGTTTACATGTGATCAACTGTGATTGGACACAGCTGATCACATGGCCGAGCCGACATCTTCAGCTCTTTCCGTGATCTGCTGTGTCCGAGGGACACAGCACACTGGCGCTCCCTGAGCCGTTCATGCGCAGTGAGAATATGACATCCTATCAGAACGAGAGAACCACTTGCGCCCGTCATTGGACTATAGGGCGGGCAGAAGGTGGTTAAGCTTCAGCTCCACCCCATAGCAGAAATACTGCTACAGGGCGGTAGCTGTGCGCAAAATCACGTATATATATATATATATGTGTGATTTTGCATTTCCACCATTCACGGCCGCGGCTGTCAATCACTGGGTCCCGGACGGTGATTATTCGCCCGTGCCCGGTGATTGCCAAGGATCTCTGATAGGGGGGAGAACTGTTAGTAAACAAAACTGTTCTTCTTACAGTGAAGCACAAACACAGAACATGATGTAAAACAGCACACAGTTAACCCTTTGAGCACCCCAGATGTTAACCCCGTCATGCCCAGTGCCATTAGTACAGTGTCAGTGCTTTTTATTAGCACTGAACACTGTATTGGTGTCACTGGGGATGTCAGTGACACCATGTCAGTTCCCACCAGTATCAGAATGCCTGCAGCAGTCCCGCAGTCCTGCTATAAGTCGCTGATCGCAGCAATTACTAGTAAAAAAAAAAGCCCATTATATATACCACCATCTGTAAACTCTATAACTTTGACGTAAACCAATTAATTTACACATATTGGGATGTTTTTTAGCAAAGACATGTAACAGAATACATTTTGGCCTACATTTATGAGGAAATTAGATTTTTTAAATATTTTTACTGGACATGTTTAAAAGCAAAAATTTTAAAATATTGTTTTATTTCTCAAAATTGGCAGACTTTTTTTTTTACAGTGCAAAAAATAAAAAACACACAGGTTATCAAATACTACTGAAAAAAAGCTCTATTTGTAAGGAAAAAAAGGACGTAAATTTCATTTGGGTGCAGCGTTGCATGACAGTTAAATTGTCAGTTAAAGAAAGAAGTGCCTAAAGCAAAAAAATGGCTTTGTCAGGAAGGGGGGTAAATCCTCTGGAGGGCAAGTGGTTAAACTGCTGGCAAAATAAAGGCTACCACTTTTTTTCCGTTTGTAAACAAATTGGCCTGGCTTTCCCTTCATCTATATCAGACCTTTATCCTAAATGACAGATACAGATGCTAATGAGAGACCCCCAAAAAAACTGCCCAGGGTCCCCCTAAAAATCATACCATTCATATCCATTTGGAGGGCTCATTTAGGCACAGGGCTCTGTATTCCTTTGGTTGCACAGTATTTGTCTTTTGCACATATTTTATATATACTGAAATTTGTTGCATTGTGCACATGTAGAATGGTTTGGAATTGATAGATTGATAATAGGAGCAGGGGCGGACTGACAACTCATGGGGCCCCCGGCAATAGGGGATCATGGGGCCTCAAACTCAAAAAAGCCTATGAAAAAGGTACCAGGGGCATCTCATGGGGCCCCCTACTGACCCCGGGACCTCGGGCAGTGCCCAAGTTTCCAAACGGTCAGTCCGCCCCTGAATAGGAGTAAGGTTCATATATTCGTAGATCTGTTTTTTTTGCTTTTTTATTTTTAATACCAGACATGTTATGCTTACCTGCTCTGTTCAATAGCTTTGCATAGCGCAGACCCAATCCTCCTTTTCTCGGGTCCCCTGACGACACTTCTGCTCCTTCACCCCTGCTGAGTGCCCCCAGAGCAAGTAGTTTGCTCACATCAGAGCCCAACTCTGTGTGTCTATAGGATGTAGAAAGCCAGCTCTGCCATGCTCAGTCTTCACTGGCTGTGTTTGACAACAGTGGGAGCCAATGGCTCCTGCTGCTGTGTCTCAGCCAATCAAGAGAGAGAGCACCAAGGCTCTTGTGCACAGCACGGGATTGAGATTGGGCTCAGATAAGTATTAGGGGGAGCTGTGGGGGGAGCAGCACACAGAAGGTAGACTTCTGTCCGTATCACTTGAAGATGTAGATGTTACAGAGGTGGAAAGTGAGAAGCAAGGAAAATGAAAAGTAATTGTTCTTCAACTGCTAATGAAAACGACTTCCATACAAGACATCCATAGCCTTAGCGTGCGCCCCTGACCTGTTTTGAAAACACACGTCTTAAAACGTGGTTTTGCCCAGCCGTGCCACCCTGCCAACGTATTTCTACAGTGGCTGGGCGGCATGTGGTTAAATGGCTTTATTAGGTACTTCAAAAAGGAGCATTTCAAAATGCAATCCTTACAAACCGTCCTGAAAGTTATTCAGCTAGGGGACTGGCTGCTGTAAGTCAATCTGAAAAATGCTTACTTTCATAATCTAATTGCCCCCACTTCCAAAGGATTTTTCATTTTGCCATCCGCCATCTGCACTATCAGTTTGTCTGCCTTCCCTTTGGCTTGATCACATCTCCAGTTGCCTTTACCATGGTGCTTCTTGCAGTGATTGCCTTTCTTTGGAAGCAAGGCATCTGCATTGATCACTACTTGTACAATATCCTGCTGCTAACTCAGGAGAAGAAGCTGCTCCTAGCCCTTTGAAATATGGTAGTAGCAACTCTAGAGAAATTTGAGGAATGCTTCCAATGTGTTGGAATTAGGAACAGCTTTCCAGGCTTTACTAGCCTTCAATCATCAAATTAACGGAGGCTTAGTGATTCTGCAATTGGACAATACAACAGCAAAAGCTTACATCAAGAAGCAAGGAGGCATGCAGAGTCATTCTTTGTTGAAGGACGTAGACCAATATGTTTCAAGGTGGAACAAACTACAAGCTGACTAGTGTCAGCCAGGATGTTATTAAAGCTATCAGCCTTACAAGGTTTAAAAAATCCTTTGCAACCTTTCTAGAGGACTGAATAGTCCTTGTGCTGATGTTGGGTTTCATTTCAAAGGTGACCTCAAAATTCCACATGGAGCAAGAAATAGTTCTTCCCAATTTCTTTTCAGAAGACAACCAAACAGCCAGCCTGCTGCATGTGTGGAAAACTTTTCAAATTTCCTTGATGCCAAGGGATGGGATTAGGTCCACAGATCATCCATTCAGAAAAATTGTTCTTCATATTTACTGCAATTTTCCTTTCCTGACAAGTTACATGACCACACAATATTCTTGCCCAGTCCAGAGAAACATGTTGTGTAACACCGGTCTGCTGTGAGGGTGGATATTTTTTTTCATTTCATTACTTTATTTGTTTTCATAAGTATGGTCCTGGTTAGTACAAGGGGTGGGCAGGGCTTACGCTGGTGTACTGCCATGGAGCTTGTCAGGAAAGGTGATTTGCGGCAAGTATGACGAACAATTTTCCATTTTTTTTTCATTTTGAATAGAGTAAAAGAGGGTTATAATGTCTTTCAATGATATTGGTAAACAGGAAAAAAAAGAAAATGTGAATCTCCCTAACAGGTGCACAGACAACAGTAAGAACTGACATTTGTTCTAATATATCTCCACTGTATCCAAAAATAAAAAATACAACATTTCTGCCTTTAGTTATACTTTAGAGATCAGTCCAAATACAAGTTTGGACTGAACCTTGGCTGTTCAGGTGTACGGACAAGCGCCCAAACATTTACCCATTCAGCGGCTGCAAACATCATGTATAATAGCTGTATTACAGTCTCTATTTCACATGACAGCTTTATATTGTCAATGGTTGTTAAGGTCGCCAGCGGGTGCAGGTACTGATGAATCCTTAACAACTAGTGATGTCATGGCCCCATTCACTCACATGGCCAGAAATCCCCAGTTATGCAAGCAAAGGGGCAGGATGTTGGTGACATCACTGGCCAATATGGCCATAGACCAATTATAGCCATAGACCAAATATGATCATTAGTAATGGAGAAAAAGATATTGAGTGGACTTTTGAAGCACAAAAACTCAGTATACAAAAGATAAAATGAATGTTCCTTTATTCACATACAGTATCACCTCTAAAATATGTCTTGTATATAGTTAAAATTACATTGCACACTTAAACCACAGCTGATTTCTCACAACCAACCAACCATAACAAACTGGTTCCAACAAGGGTGTTGAGTACAGACGGTGATGAGAGTATATTCCTTCCAAAAGGTGGGGAATATTCAAGTTGTGCAACAGATGCCTGACATGTTTTGTGACTGAGCCAAGTCCCTCCAGGCCACCAAAAAAGGGTAGAACCAGGGGCAGAATGACAACTCATGGGGCCCCCGGGCAATAGGGGATGATGGGGCCCCTGTGTCCTTGCCCAAACTCAAAAAAGCCTATGGAAAAGGTACCAGGGACATCTCATGGGGCCCCCTACTGACCCCGGGCCCTCGGGCAGTGCCCAAGTTTCCAAATGGTCAGTCTGCCCCTGGGTAGAACCCACTGTTGGGTGTGGGGGTGCATAAACCAGACTATGGGCAGGTGAAAAACCCCACGAGACTCCCCAGACAATCAGCAGGTAAAGATTTTAAAACAGAAGTGCCGGTTGGTGGTCTACAATCTCCGTATAATAGTCCAGCCACATCTGGGTTGATAATGCCAAAACAATATGGGCCTAAAAAACCATAATATATAAATATAGATTGGCTAGTATTCTGCTGAAACGCGGATATTACGGCATGGGCCCAAATCCATAAGAAGAGTTTATCTCTATGCTTGAAAAGATGTTTCAACAATGGAGACCAATATGTATCCAATCCCTCACTGGGGAGTAAAAGGCAAACAGTTCTAACAGCCCGCAGTAGGTTGTCTCCAATAGTACGTATAGAAACTAGTTGGCCTAGAAGGAGAGAGGAGAAAACAAGGTGCCACCATTAGTGTGAATCCCCTCTATGTTCATAACCCCAAACCATCTATAGTATTTATCACCCCAAGAGGATGTAATCTACCTGTAATCACAAAGAAGCCCAAATTCTGTGGGGTCACTGATGAGGTGGGCCTGCGCACAGAAGTCTTAAGACCCTCACATACACCCCAACCGGGAACGCCAACGCCGCTCAGCATGTGACACTATCCCAGCCT